>NC_086323.1:53457047-53654547 GCF_036172605.1 Pelobates fuscus
TCCATGGTGTCTACAGGGACATAGGTGTTAAAAGCAACATTTCAACAACTCTATCTGAGCCTTTTTTACCTGTTGACACATTTTTTGTACACTTAAGTTGTGAACTGGACTATTATTTCATTCTCTTTTGCATCTTGCAAACTATGCACGTCTTGTGTTTCGTCTCTTAGAAACAGAACACGATTTTTGTTGGCCTTAGGTTCCAAACTTTAGTTCAAAATAAGTGAAAACATATTTTTGGGGAATGTTTTGTATAGCTTCAGAAAACCATAGAAAACAGTAGTTTGATGTTTGGGTTTAAAAAGGTTATCTCTGACCCGTTGACTGTTTTTTTTTTTCAGCTTTTAAGTCGGAAGGATAAGACCACCTTCGAGAAATTGGAATATGTAGTTAGTAAAGAAGATAATTACAAACGGCTTAGGGACTACATCAATAGTTTGAAGATGACTCCATGTATTCCATACTTGGGTAAGTTGTAGATTACATACAGAACACTTACCTATATCATCACTGCTTGCTTGGAAGTCTTCATATACTGGCTTGTGCCAAGTCTCCTTGGAAATTGATTGGTTTTATATTTGTTTGCTTGATTTGTTCATGAGAAAAGCTACAATGCAGATCAAACTGTATTTGTAACAAGATTATCTTAGGTGATCTATCATGTTTTGTACATAGCATATCAACATTATTTGTCAACATCTTCCTGTATGTTGTATTATTGTTTTTATTTTGTTTAACCCCTTAAGGACACATGACATGCCTGACATGTCATGATTCCCTTTTATTCCAAAAGTTTGGTCCTTAAGGGGTTAAAGAAGTCACCTCTAAATATTGTGGACCAGTTACCATAAAGCCCCATCCATACATAATTTTGCAGTAATTTCCTTTGCATTCATCTTTGTGCAGATAATTTTGGAACTTTGTTTAATTTGCATGGAATGCCATGCAGTGCCAGTACAGCATTTGACAATACATAAATTGGAAAGAAAAACAAGAGCACAACTTGTGGCTAATGCTGAAGCAGCTATTATAATATGACATTTTCTTTAATTCCTAAGGTAAACAAAGCATCTTAGGCCTTTTGAGAATGTCCATTATTACCATGCAGTGCTTTAAACCTTTTTAAATTGTGGGATAATAGCTTCTTGATCAATGCAGGACTGACTGCCATTCTGAGGTCAAGTAGGAATTATTTTCCTAATTAATTGCAAAACTTGAAGCACTTCAAACTGGGCTGTGGTTTTTTTTCTTCTTTTGGAGCAACAACAAAAACAGATGTGAAGAAGGCTGAACTTGATGGATGCATGTCTCTTTTCATAGTTCTTTTTGTAACACTGTACCTTTTTTTTTTCTTCTTCTAATTCCTCATACAACTCTTTATGTATTGGCTGACCTTTGAAATCCATCAACCATGTTACCCACAAAAGAAAATTATTATTATTCCCATACTGCAACATTAAAGCGATATCTGTTAAAATAGGCAAGATGTTTTTCTAAAAATATATATTTTTTAAATCCTAGGGTACCTTTGGAAAACCAACAATATGTCGCTAGGTTTCGAATGTCCACAGGTTAACCTTATCTCACCTTAGCTATCAATCAAGTAATTAACATTCTTGCTTTGCAACTGGAGATACTGATTAAAAGAGTAAAGTTTGTCCCCTTATGTACCCAACGATCAGATTACCATAGGGTTTATTTTTGGTAAAATGCAAAATGAAATGCTAGATTTTGATGATTTATTTTTTGGTTTAAAATAAGAACATGACCGTGCGGTGGCTAGGGTGTGCCCGTATACCCTCCCACAGTAAGTAATCAAACTGTTTAACAACGATTTGACAACTTACCTGGGGTTGAGTGGGCGCCCGTTGCCTCCCTTAGAGCTGACTCCTGCAAGGTGCTTCATTTATCTCCAGTGGCTCCATTACAACTTAATCAAAATGAAGTTATGGTGCTAGGAGGTCTCTGACGTCTGCATACCTTTAGGGGTTAAACAGTCTACCAGTAGTGTAACCCCAAAGTTTCCTAACATTATAGGCATCCTCTTCCCTCCTTCCCCTCTTTACAATATAAAGGGTAAAATAACCCTTTTAACACATACATGATTCCAGCACTAATATTATTTGGCATTGGGTTGTGCTCCACCTTTGCTGATGTCAGCCTCTTTTGGGAACCTAGTGCATATTAAGCCTTCCCCATAGGAAAACACTAACTCCAATGCTTTCCTACCGGGATTCTGAAAATGCTGGACATTCTCATGCAAAGCGTGAGGACGTCCAGCATCGTTTCACAGAATCAAATTCTGTGAAACAGCAGGGACCGCCCCCTGGTGACCGTCTTAACCCTGTACTGCAAACATTAGTTTTTCTAAAACTGCAGTGTTTTATAATGCATGGTTAAGAGATCAGGGTCATTGCGCCCAGACCATTTCAATAAGATTAAGTGGTCTGTGTACCTTTAGTAGACCTTTAATTTAGAATATATTATCTCCTACTCTGTATGTGATTAAAATAGCCGAGCAGGAGATCATTTCTAAACTAAACACACTTTAAAGGAGCACTATAGGGTTAAAACCACCATCTAGCCACCCTGAGCCCCTCATGCCTCCCTACAAATAGTAACATCTTACTTATATTCAAGCCTGAAGCTTGCTGGCTTTGTCACTGTTTCCTTTAGACCCACCCACTGCCTGCTGACATCAGCAGAAGTGGTAGCCTGATCCAATCAAAATGCTTCCCCATGGGATTGGCTGAGACTGACAAGGAGGCAGATCAGGGGCAGAGCCAGCACAATTCAAACACAGCCCTGGCCAATCAGCATCTCCTCGTAGAGATGAATTGAATCAATGAATCTCTACGAGGAAAGTTCAGTGTCTCCATGCAGAGGAGATACTGAATGTTTGGATGCATTTTAGGCAGCCATGACCCAGGAAGGATCTCTAACAGCCATCTGAGGAGTGGCCAGTGAAGTTATCACTAGGATGTAATGTAAACACTGCATTTTCTCTGAAAATACAGTGTTTACAGCAAAAAGCCTGACGGTAATGATTCTACTCACCAGAACAAATTCAATAAGCTGTAGTTGTTCTGGTGACTATAGTGTCCCTTTAATGGAAGATCTGATTGAAAATGAAATGTTTTTTATATTTTTGTCATTCTTCTTGCTCTTCATGTCTTCATGGAGGCTGCATGAATCACAGCCAGGGGAGATGTGACTAAACAGAAACAAAGGACTTTTGAGAAAGTGAGGACTTATTTTATCCACAGTTTGTTTTGTTTTTACTTATAGAGCTGTCGTTTCCAGCTTTTTTATTTAATAAACCTACTATTTTATACATCATCACCTGTGGAGTATATCCTTCATACAACCCTCATCATCCTTCCGGTTCCAGCATATATCCTTAGGAGGGGATTGTTCCACCTCAAGTTCTTCACACCAGAGCAGGACATTGCTCTGGGTGATGTAGGTAGGATATTTTCCTCCATCAATACTAATTGTTTGTATGTTCTACACCATTGGATTTTCTATTTTGTCTTTTTTCACATATACCTACTCCATCCTGAAAACAAGCTCCAAAGACCCTCCACTTATATCCATAGACACGGATTATTTGTCCAGGCCTTCATAATAAAGCTGAGACAGCTCTAAAAAGTGTGAGTGTGCATCTACTGTTCTGCACCATAATCTGTTTCTTGCTTTGTACTTATAGATTCATATACTAAAAATATCATCTGTATCGTATGTATATATAATCTTAGGCACCGATCACCTCCTGTCTGTTATATTTTAATCGATGGTTTCCTTTACATTCAAGCACAATCTGGAATTGAGTTCATTATACCCAAAAATGCACAATAATAAATATCACTCTAACACAAACTGCATTTGGGAAAGGTTTAATATTAATGCTGTTACATCTTCTCATGTGTAATTATTTTGCCATCTTACACATGTATGGTTATATTTATATCTGGTAATTTTCTAAGTTGGCTGCGAGAATTTGTTTATGGTTCGGGGTGGAGCTGTGATAGGGTAAAATAATCAGTCATGTGTAACAGTTGAAACAAAATTGAACAAGTACATGTTTAATGTGCTTGTCTTATTGTGATCCTCTTCCCCTGCTTGTTGGTCCAAAATAATCATCTGGTCTGGATTGAACGCCTCAAATGTATGGCACAAATCCTTTATTCTCTGTGTGCATTATGCTTGGCTGTATGTTTGGCATATTAAATGAACATGAAAGTCACACAGATCACTTCTTCTCAATTATGTTGTCTGGGTGCAATGCAGTCCTTTTTATCCTGAAATGTGAAAACACTGCAGTTTTTATTTTTTTTAGAAACTGTAATGTTTACATTAGCAGGGTTAAATCTACATTTTGTGTATTGAATACAATGCTTTCCTGTAGTGATGCAAGGATGCTTCTGTGCCGCACATTCACATCAGATCCACAATGCTCCTCTGTGGAGGAGCATTGGATTGGCTATTACTGGAGGAGGCCATGCCTCTTTAATGACGTTGCGGGAGTTGGAAAGGTGAGCAGCACCAATGAAGATTTGTATCTGGAAAATGTAAGTAAATCTTTTTTCTTAGTTTTTACTATAAAAAGTGGAGAAAAGGGGCACTATAGTATTTAGGAATACATGTTTGTTTTCCTAACTTTATAGTGGTCATTTAATTGCTGGAATATTCTGTAAAGGTTACATGGGAATGTGTCTGAATGGACACATGAATCAATGGCAACAAGTGCTCCTCTTGAGCACGTCTATAATCTATTATAGTCAAAAGGAAAAAAAATGGAAGCAGAGTGAGGTATTGTAGGGCACTAAGCCAAGTGAATGGTCATTCCTTGATGTAAATTGTTATACTAACAATCCATAAAATATTTCAGATGATGCTTGGTTGGAGCAGCTCCACAATTGGTCCCACTAGGGGTTGTGTAATGTCAGGTGCAAACTTTTACAGATTCTCTAAACAAATAGATCTTTGTGCAAAATGTCATAGATGATGGTGTGTGCTCTGCTGTTTTACTTAATTAGTTTGATATTAATGTCGACATTCATATCTTGTGTGAACCTTATCGAGCAGGCTTCCCAAGTTATGCACATGACTAAACTTAACAAGGCACTTGGCAACATAAGCCACAAGAAGATGGATTTCATTTCCCCCCCTCTAAACTAAACACTGTTTCCTAGTGCAGTCTCTGGAGGCACCCCTGGCTTTTGACATAAGGTATCATTTTTCTTGGAAACGGAGGTCAGAAGAAATTGGTTTTCATTGAATTTGTTAGCATATTTTTGATAATAGCAAAGGTATGGTAACTGCTCTATTTTAGTTTCACTGCTCACAATGTAGTCTTTTCTACAAAATACCCAGCAAGTCCTCGGAGACAGTAGGAATACTAGCATTTCAGCCATTACATATGTTAAGCACCCCACTGGAACTGTGGCTTGTGATCCCCAAACGTCATTTATTTAGTATCTGTTCCAACACCCTGTTTTTTTTCCAGAGTGTGGAGAATTGCAATTAGCGGTTTGTTATATTGAAAGTTACTTTCAGGACTGCTGTGCTGGCTAGCAGTCAGAATGAATTCTGGACCCATTTACATGTGAAAGAGCCAGATAAATATTGGCAAACTTTTTAAATTTCCTACATCATGATCTGTCTGACCCAATACCTCACATTGTGTCCTCTGCAAGGAAGAAAAAAAAAAAAAAATGAACATGCAAAACTAATGTCTGTCCAGGTGTTTCTGTAGTGACTAAAATAATTTATTTATAATTGCTGTAAGCCAATAATATATTATAGGCCAAAATTAGAGATGATCCGACTAGTTTTCGATTGAAATAGTACGTGCCAATAAAGCAGATTGTAGTAATCCAATGCTCATTAAACTTTTGTGTTCCAAGCTTTTAGGCCTATATGGTGCCAGTTTTAGTCTTGCCTCACAGCTCTGTGTATTAGGTGTAGTATATCCAATTTGTAGTTTTTCTCTTTATATAAAATTCTAAGCATGTAATCTGCAAATAAATAGAAAACTAAAGAGGAGCAGCTCTCTATTGCATTCATGTCATGCCCCTTTTATTCATAGTATGAACATATCTATTTGTCAGTCAGTGACCGAGAAAGGAACGTTTGAGAAGTGGGGCTGCTTACATTCAAGGTTTTAGTCATGCATGTGTCTTTCCCTAAGGGTATAATTCATATTCTGAAATCCATCTCAAGCTATACAGTGTGTTTTACCGTTACTGAGCATTACAGCATATGTCTACAGCACAGCTGTAACTGTTCTTGAAAGACAGAAATGTTTTTCCAGCAGTTCAGAAATGTTTTTTTCTTCATGTTTTTTACAAATCATTTTTAATAAATGTTGTTTCCATGTTAACCTTAACCCCTTAAGGACGCAAGACGGTTCAGGACCGTCATCGGCATTTTTCCCTTGCCGACCGACGACGGTCCTGAACTGTCCTAAATTTAAAATGTACTTACCCGATCGCCGTCGTTCCCCCGGCGGCGATCGGCGTTGCTCCCGTTGTGGGGAGACTGCCTGCAGCCCAGACAGTCTCCCCATGGCAGATTAGGACCCCTGGGGCCATGTGATCGCCCAACAGGGCGACCACATGGTCACAATAGGTGTCCTAGTCTCTGCCTGCAGGGGGACTGTCTGTGCTGACAGGCAGTCTCCCTGCAACTGTAAAATCATAAAAAAATTTAAAGTCAAAGTTAATAAAAAAAAAATATTATTATATATGTGTGTATATATATATGATATATAGACATATATTATACCTATATAATATGTCTATATATCATATATATAATGTCATGCTAAGTGTATTTTTATATTAATATGTACATATGTTAATATAAAAATACACTTATAATTAATTTACACACGTATATATATAATATATATAATAACTATATATATTGTATATATATATTATTATAAAATACGAATAATAAATAATTTAAATTAAATTAAAAAAATTAAAAAAAATAATAAAAATTAAAAAAAAATTATATATCTATACGAAATGTTATTCTAACTGTATTTTGATATTAATATATATATATATATATATATATCAAAATACACTTAGAATGAAATTGTATATATATCTATGTATATATAAATAAATAAAAAGAATACAAACTATTCATATGTCCATATACAAAATGACATAAATAATTATATAAATATACACGTAGACTTCAAATATATAAATATGCACATATATTTAAATTCTACGTGCGTATTTATGTAATATTTTTACATAATTAAGTTATTTTATTGATTGCAATTTAAGGGACCTGCCTGCCAACCCAGGCCGAAAGTCCAGAGAATTTAATTTGCTATCACTGTATTTTACCCTGTAACGTTCTACGACACCCTAAAACCTGTACATGGGGGGGTACTGTTTTACTCGGGAGACTTTGCTGAACACAAATATTAGTGATTCAAAACAGTAAAACATATCACAGCGATGATATTGTCAGTGAAAGTGACTTTTTTTTGCATTTTTCACACATAAACAGCACGTTTACTGATGATATCATTGTTGTGATACATTTTCCAGTTTTGAAACACTAATATTTGTGTTCAGCAAAGTCTCCTGAGTATAACAGTACCCCCCATGTACAGGTTTTATAGCGTTTTTGAAAGTTACAGGGTCAAATATATGGGTCAAATATTTTTACATTGAAAATGGCCAGGTTGGTTACGTTGCCTTTGAGAGCGTATGGTAGCCCAGGAATGAGAATTACCCCCATGATGGCATACCATTTGCGAAAGAAGACAACCCAAGGTATTGCAAATGGGGTATGTCCAGTCTTTTTTAGTAACCACTTGGTCACAAACACTGGCCAAAATTAGCGTTCAATTTAGTTTTTTACTTTTTTCACACACAAACAAATATGAACGCTAACTTTGGCCAGTGTTTGCGACTAAGTGGCTACTAAAAAAAGTCTGGACATACCCCATATTGAATACCCTGGGTTGTCTACTTTAAAAAAAATATGTACATGTGGGGTGTTATTCAGCGATTTATGACAGATAATAGTGTTACAATGTCACTATTGATACATTTTAAAAATATATGTTTTGAAACCGCAATATCCTACTTGTACTTATAGCCCTATAACATGCAAAAAAATAGCAAAAAGCATGTAAACACTGGGTATTTTTAAACTCAGGACAAAATTTTGAATCTATTTAGCGGTTTTTTTCATTCGCTTTTGTAGATGAATAAAAGATTTTTCACATAAAAGTCAAAAAACATGTATTTTTTTCAATTTTTCATCATATTTTTTCATTTTTTAAAAATTAAATTACATGAGATTATATAAATAATGGTATGTAAAGAAAGCCCCTTTTGTCCTGAAAAAAACAATATATAATTTGTATGGGAACAGTAAATGAGAGAGCGGAAAATTACAGCTAAACACAAACACCACAAAAGTGTAAAAAGATGCCTGGTCGCAAATGTACAACATCGCAAAAAAAGTCCAGTCCTTAAGGGGTTAAAGGGACACTCCACTGGACAAATAAAACAAATAAATTAGTAAATAAAAACAACTGGTTAGTAGCTATAACCCCAATGAAAGCATGTATGCATTTAAGTTTCAAATTGGGGGTATATTTAAAACCTCTTGCAAGAGCTTCAGGTCTCTTGTGTGCAAAATGTATATAGATGGCAGTTGAGTATAACTGATAACCTACTACAGAAACAAAACATAACACAATAGTGTGATATTGTAAACAAACATAAGAACTGCGCAAATATAAGAGGAACTCACAAGATGTAGATAGTAAAATCACCTTAGGGTGCCTCCCCTTGGATATATGGGGGGTATTTCCAGAACTCCCTCTCAGCTGGTTGATGATATCGCCACAATATGGAAGTCCGGACTCAAGAAATGGTTAAGAAATCTGCTTTATTTCAAGGGATTCCTCAATTGATTTCCGTGGGTATCAGAGCCGTGTGATGTCACTTCCGGTTTGTCACTTCCGGGTGATGTATGCGTTCCTAATGTCGGCCATTTTGCGTTCCACCTTCGTTGATGCACAGCAACTGTCCCATACTGATGCAGACATGAATAAGTCCTTAGTTCAGAGTAAGGAAGCCTACAGGGCTCAAAATAGGTATCAATAATCGTACATATACACAGTATATCCAGCATATATTGTATTTACAAAGATAGAAGAGAATTCAGATGGTACACAGACATTTAATGAGGCTGCACTTATCCAATATATAGGTGAACAACACCATTTAGATGAATAAATTGGACTTTGAAAAAAAAAAAATATTTAGAAAATTAAAAATGATTATGAAAAATTATTTTAATCTGGATTTTTTTTATGATATGGAAATCTAGATTTTGGTTAGGATTCCAAATGTTTATGACCTCTATATTGTGTTGTAACACCTTATACTGGAAGGCAGTGCTGCCTCATATTTATCCAACTCATGTGGAATATACAGACGAATAGATACATCAAAAACATATATTTACAAAACTTAGATCCCTCCTCTATATTGATATGTAGGTGTATGGAATATTCAAGAAACTTATTAATCAGCCAAAGGGACCTATTTATACTATAGAGCAAAGTGCTTGCTTGATAGATGTATCATCTAAGGATGGAGGCAATAAACCATAAGGACAATTAAAAGTAAAAAATATAAAAAATCCTTATGACCCAAAAGGAGAGAGATTCTTGGAGAGGGATATCCGGCCATAAATGTTTAACTGGCTAATTCACCTCTGTATGGGAATATATATATATATATATATATATATATATATATATATATATATATATCTATATCTATATCTCTGCATTAAGACCACCTGGCTCCAAAGTGCCCAATTGGTGGATCCAAAAAGTCTTGCATTGTGTGAGTCTATCTTCTCTATTTCCCCCGCTCCAATGCGTTGGAGAGGGGGAAATGCAGTGGAACGTGTTCTATTGCAAAAAAAAGATAATTGATTCCAACTAAAATAGGCACAGGAATTACAATGTGTAGAGACTGTATGGTTAGTGACCTTCCTTATGATGTTTCCAAAGTGTTCGAAGATCCACACTTTAAATTTCCTTTTGGTTTTACCAAAATATTGCTTGCCACACGGGCACTGCAATAAATATACTACATGGTCCGTGTGGCAGTCCATGTTGTGTTTGATAGTATATTGTTTCCCTGTAACTGTGCTGGTAAAATTCTTCACTATAGATGTAGGGATATTTTTGCATGCCCTACAGTCTCTGCAGTATCTAAACCCCTTGTCCTGAGTGTAATACTCTGTCTTTTCGATATGTTATGTTAGTTGGAAACTATGTCCATGTTTTTGTTTGAAAGAATAACGTACAAGAAATTAATTTCACTAAGATGCCATTCAGAATTAAATTTAAATTATATGTGTTGGTGTTCAGAAACTCAACAAAATTGAAAAAGGAGTGTTTTGATCCTCGCCAAATAATATCGATATATCTCCGCCATAGGACCAGGTCTCGACCCCAGCCATGCCAAGCCCACACAATAAGTTCCTCCCATCAACTCATGTAGATGTTGGCATAGCTGGGGGCGAACCTGGTCCCCATGGCGCTCCCTGTGATCTGTAAATAAAACTTGTTGTCAAACATAAAATAATTGTGCTCTAATATAAAAGTGATAGAAGTGAGAATGAAATTACCCAGTGCCTCAGAGATATTCTGATCTCTTCGGATGTAATTTCAACTGCCTTTCTGCCCAAATCATGTTTAATGATGGTATATAAAGAAGAGACGTCCAAAGTGGCCCAGCTATATTCATATTGCCACTCAACATTTGCCAGTTCTTGCAGAATGGCTTTGGTGTCTTTGACATACGATGTTGCTTGTTGGGCATACTCCTGTAAATAAGAGTCAATGAAAGCTGAAAGTCCCGGCGTGATAGAATCTATACCACTTATGATATGACGCCCAGGTGGAGCCGTAAGGGATTTATGAATTTTAGGCAGAAAGGAGAAGATAGGAATCACTGGATTTAAATTAAATAAAAATTTATAATTTTTTTGTGAAATTAAATTTTGTGATCAAGGTTCATTTTAATATAATGTCTAGCTCCTTGCTGAATTTTGAAGTGGGATTATCTTGTGTGCAACCGTAGCAAGTCTTCCCGTTCTAACCCTGCCCAGACTTTCTGTAGCTGTCCAATCACAAGCTTATCTAAGCAGCTTAATGAGAAGTCTTTGTAAGGCAGATGCCTAGGGCTACTGTCTGCCTCTTGAGTTTAGCTCCACTTAGCTAACCAAACCAGGAAGTAAGATGACTGTTTAACTGAAGCTGGGAGGGGGAAACTGAACAATGTTCAGTTCTAAATGTGTAATTTTTTTACTGAAGTTTTCTTTTTGTGGCATTAAAAAAAAAAGAGAAGAAATTTTTTTGACACTAAATTTATTTTGGGGGTCTAGAGCGCCTCTTTAAGAGAGAACCTGGTTCATAGTTTAAACTTTAAAAAAAGGGATTTGGGTCAAAGGCTGTCTGGCTTATTCACTAATTTGTGCATTGTTAGAAATTCACAGTGCATTTCAAATTTTAGACCACAGTACTTTTGCTGAAAAAATAGCTGTCTTGGTGTACTTTTCTAGCTTGGTTTACTAGATTTCTAGTTTTGGTTTACTTTGGTCTTGTTTGGTTATAAGATTTGAAATTCCCTTATGTTCCCAATAATGCACACATTAGTAAATAACGATGTGTGTAGGCTCATATGTTAGGAATTGTTATCACAGTTGTGTTAAAATGCATGAGAACAGCAATCACAGTGCGTATATGTTTCGCTCCTTATATTACTGTTCAATTTTCTACATTTTTATCAGAGGCGTGATAGAAAGATGATTGATTTAAATGTATTCCCCAGTTCTTGGAGGGGATTTTGGGCATCGGGACTTTTAACCCCTTAAGGACACATGACATGTCTGACACGTCATAATTCCATTTTATTCCAGAAGTTTGGTCCTTAAGGGGTTAAGGAAATGACATCCCTAAATTATGCTCCAATATTTTCCAATCAATTTCATGATCACTGGGTTCAAGAATCTGTCAGTACTTGGTTTTAGATTGTAATATTGTTTGATCAAGGCCCTCTTCCATCTTCTACTATTCCCATATGTCATAGGTGGTCTGTTAGAATTAAGGGTTTGGCTTGTTTACCCGTTGTACAGAGCTGCTGCATATGTTGGTACTGTATAAATCTGGAATATAATTTCCATTACATTTTTTAATATTTTTTTTCCCTCTTCATCACACCATGCAATACCCTAAGAAGGTATGAATCAGAATTTTGATTAAGCTTTTATTATCCTTAAAAATAATCTTGGATCCATTATGTAGAACGTTCGAAGTAAGAGAGATTCCCCCCCCCCCTTTTTTTGCCTCCCTTTCCATTACAAAAGGGGAATTCCTATAAGAAGGGACTATAACTAATGTGGAAATTAATTATTGAGCAACAATTTCCATGTCGCATATATATATATATATATATATATATATTTATCTCTACACCTACAACTTTATTTAAAGGACCACTATAGACACTCAGACCACTTCAGCTTAATGAAGTGGTCTGGGTGCCAGGTCCAGCTAGGATTAACCCTTTTTTCTATAAACATAGCAGTTTCAGAGAAACTACTATGTTTATATTAGGGTTAATCCAGCCTCTAGTGGCTGTCTCATTGACAGCCGCTAGAGCCGCTTGCGTGCTTCTCACTGTGAAAATCACAGTGAGAAGACGCCAGCGTCCATAGGAAAGACTGGCTGAATGCGCGCGCGGCTCCTGCCGTGTATCCGCATTCAGCCGAGGAGGTGGAGAGCTCCCCGCCCGGCGCTGGAGAAAGAGGTAAGTTTAACCCCTTCCTCTCCATCCAGCCCGGCGGGAGGTGAACCTGAGGGTGGGGGCACCCTCAGAGGGCACTATAGTGCCCGGAAAACGAGTATGTTTTCCTGGCACTATAGTGGTCCTTTAACGTTCTTTTCATGTGGTGTTTTCTTTTATATGTATAATCACTTTGTAAGTGCATGTTGGGCACTTTGCTCACACAAGGCTTCCCTGTGCTATTCCATTTGTGCATTACTGTATATAAAGAATGAGTTACTGCAGTTCGGTCACAAAAGTACTCTAACATTCCCTTTGGCAGCTGCATCACAAACATTCCTGGTTCATCCAGATGGCAGCTGCGAATGGAGTCACGGCACATCCTTCTTGTGGATGATTTGCAACTTCCTAAGTTTTTCTTTAAACCATATAGGGATTTTCTTTATATCTATGCAAAAGGGGCCATCACCCCTTAGGAAAGTTTAGCTAATAAAGAGAAATCTATATATCTTTGCTATAAGGTGACTTTTTAAAATTTGGTTTGTTGTTTAAAATAAAAGATCCCATGTAAATACAAACCCAAATGCCTGGAGGCTGTAACCTGCCAAACCTTAGTTAATAACATCACTTGCTTACCAGATATGCTTTGAATTGCTTTGATTCCACCACCATTTACACTATTTATTTGGTTTCAGACTTTGCAAAACCATATTCTCTGGGGACCCTATTACCGGACTCTTAAGATTGTTTTCCATCTCCTATAGTTTGGAATCCCCTCTATAATTCCTCCATCCAAGTATGGAGACTGGCCCTGCACATTCCTGACATTTCATCCAACTTACTCTGTTTGCACCCATCACATGTGCTCACCTTTATCTCAATCATAACTAACTGACCCCTTTCATACTTCCATCTTACCATTTATTAATCCAGGATAAGACTGACTTATCCACTGCAATCACCCAGTGATCTACACACTTATCACACTTAAAGGGAAACTCCAGTGCCAGGAAAACGATCCGTTTTCTTGGCACTCGAGGGTCCCTCTCCCTCCCACCCACCAATCCCCAGTTACTGAAGGGGTGAAAACCCCTTCAGTGACTTACCTGAGGCAGCGGCGATGTCCCTCGCCTCTGTCTCCTCCTCCGCAATGCTCCTCCTCTGTATTGCGTCGTCCGGTGGGCGAGACTGATCCCGCCCACCGGCCGAGGAGACCTAATGCGCGGCAATGCGCATGCGCATTAGCGCTGCCCGTAGGAAAGCATTGAAAACGAATTTCAATGCTTTCCTATGGGGATTTGAGCGACACTGGAGGTCCTCACACAGCGTGAGGATGTCCAGCGACGCTCTAGCACAGGTTTCCTGTGCTATGAAGCAGGAAGTTCTCTCTAGTGGCTGTCTAGCAGACAGCCACTAGAGGTGGAGTTAACCCTGCAAGGTAATTATTGCAGTTTATAAAAAAACTGCAATAATTACACTTGCAGGGTTAGGAGTAGTGGGAGTTGGCACCCAGACCACTCCAATGAGCAGAAGTGGTCTGGGTGCCTGGAGTGTCCCTTTAAACAATTTTGACCTTTTAAAAGCACACATACGTTTAACAAAAACCCTACTGGCACCCACATGTCAGGAAATCTTATAAAACTCATATTTTATACTTCCTTCTTCTTTTGGAGACATTCAACTGGTCCCATGGTCATTCAACTTCGATACTAGCTGGAAATGCCAAAAAAAAAAAAAAATGTTGAACTTAATCAAATTTTTGACATGACCACAAATTCAGTCTTTTTAAGCCTTGGTAATTTTGTCTTTATCCTTTGTCCACCTCATCCTCCTTCTAAGTATGACATTTTTAGTATTTTACCTCTATACAGTCAATGACATTTGACTCCTTAGGATCCTTTTAGCTTTTGCCCTCAAAACGGTGCTGCAAGTTTATAAGCAATCCAACAATTTTTAAATTTCCTTGTTTAAAGAGCAACTTTTGTTTGGCACGGCTAGACTTTTCTTGGTACAATTCAAATTTGAATGCTCAAAAACTTGTTTCCAGTGTTGACTTCCTACCTAAAACTCAGGTTCACCCTTTCCACTAGCAAAATAAATCATCAATAGAAACCAGCTGGTAATGTATGTACAGAATCCTATCAGGAGATTCCCCGTTGCTCAAGATACCACCGATTACTAATCTAATTCTTTTGATCCACTCCTCTCACCCTCTTAGTTTGCTTGTTGATATATATATTTTTGGGTTTTTCTTTTCTTTCTCTTAAGCCATCTCTTTGGTGGGATGCCAGCAATTTGGGTTTATTGACCACATGATTTCTTTGCGTTTTTGTTGTGTAACTTCAAAATTGTGAATCAGTCTTTTGCACTATTGATATGCTATTAAGGGGATTTTGACAATTAGGAAAAAAAAATTATATATATTATAGCCTTTGTGTGTAGCATTTTTCAGTGCATGTAGATAAGACAACACTTTTTTTTTTTTTTTTTTTAATTATTGCATTTTCCAACTCTTGCCTCCTTAACCCCTTAAGGGCCAAACTTCTGGATTAAAAGGGAATCATGACCTGTCCTTAAGGGGTTAATGGGACCAGCCATGTTTAAGTTTTCTTTGGTCAGAAGCACTGCTTATCAGGCCAAAATTCATGCAGATCATCAAGAGGTAATATGGGTTTACAAATCCTGACATCATGTGGGTATCTCAAATATGCACTCCAGGGCAGTTTTAGCCTCCATAATGTGCATGGCATTAACAGATGAGGGAATATTCTGACCAAAGAAGGCTAAAGATAGCTGTCCCGTGTAGTTAGGAGT
Source organism: Pelobates fuscus (assembly GCF_036172605.1). Taxonomy (NCBI): domain Eukaryota; kingdom Metazoa; phylum Chordata; class Amphibia; order Anura; family Pelobatidae; genus Pelobates; species Pelobates fuscus. Next base: position 53,472,719 of record NC_086323.1, read on the forward strand.
AAGCCAAGAGATTAACTGAAAACCGTCAACTTTTTATATATTTATTGCAAAGTAATATAGAACAAGGCTGTATCAGATTTAACATTTTATTTCCAACGATAGTCAAAATTATGACACTTAATTGCTGGTTCATTTGGATACTTTTTTTATTTTTTTATAACGGTTTAATACAGTTTGATGAGCATATACCTGAGAAGCCAATAGACATTATATAGAGCCACTCACAATCCAATGCAAGCCTATGACTGATACTCTTATTTTTGTAAAGTGAGATCATGTCTAAATATGATACTCCATTATACAGAAGTCTAAATCAAGTTTATTTTTCTGCAAGTCATTATGAGGGAGAATTAACATAGTGCCGTGTTGTGAAAATTGATGCAAAGACTTCTTGTTTTAACAGTTTCCATTGTAAGTGACCCACTTTTCGTACATGCCACCATTTTTACAACAATACGGTTTGAGAAATCTCCTCTATTGACTCTTGTCTTGATAATCATTGCATAGAAAGCTTACAGTTTTACATTAAAGGAACACTATAGTATTCGGAATAGAAACCTGTATTTCTAACACTATAGTGTTGGACTAATTGTTTAGGGTCGGGCCCCCTCTCTGTTGAGTAAGAAAGTTGTTTTATTCACCTTTTCTCCATCGCCGTGCTGGTCTAGGTGTGTCTGGCCCTGACTCCACGGCTGAAATAATCAGCCAAAATGTGTTCCTATAGGAAAGCATTGGAAGGCTATTTGTGCTGCAAAATACCGCGCTCCGCCAATCAGCATCTGCTCTTTGAGATGAATTGAATCAATACAGCTCTATGCAGAGCATTCAGTGCCTCAATGCAGAGCGTGGAGACACTAAACTAGGAAGCATCACTAGTGGCCGTCTGAGTGACTGCCACAAGAGATGTAACTAGTCAGCAATGTAAACACTGCTTTTTCTTTGAAATAGCAACATTTACATTGAAAAGCTTGCAGAGACATGTTTTAGACACAAGAACCACTAAATCGAGCTGTAATGTTCTGGTGACTTTAGTGTCCCTTTAACCAGGAGAAAACAGATGGCAGTTGTCTGTCATTGCTGGATGAGGAAGCAAGTTTTTACAATTAGTCGGTGTTCTGTAAATGTTTTTATTTTTGTTCCACGTAAAACATTTAGATACTTTTTTTGTAATTTTATAACATTTTATTAACATAAGAATATTTATAAAGGCAATAGATGCAAATGATGCTCTCTTTACAGAGATCTGGTATGTGAATTATGTTTTGGATTGTGTTTTGGTCACAAACTGAGTCGCCCCAGTGAGAATATTCTATTGCCTGCATTACTAATGAACTGCCATGACTGACTCATTAATATCCTTGTACAAAATAATTGTTTTTCAATGTTGGAGTAGTTTAATAAAGTTTTGATATATGTTAGTTACAGCAATGGCTGGACACGTTGCCTTTGTTTACAAAGAAGGCAACCCAAAATATTACAAATCCTACGTTTCACAAGCAATTGTTGTCGTAATCTGGCTTTAAATACATATTTACATTCCCGCAATATTTGGCTCTTCTTATGATGGTTGTTAATCAATTGGCCCATCTAATCTATCCAGAATTAGTTTATTTTGCTTATTCTTTTTTCAAGGTCGAGTTACATACATTTCAAACATTTTTGAATTCTACTATTCTATTAGAATTTCCACTGAAAGGCCGTTCCAAGTCTAAATCATCACATTGCCCGTAAGTGCTTCTCTTCTTGTAATTCTCTATTCAAAATGCTTTGATTTCCTGTTTTATTTCAACCCATACAGCATTATTCACTAGGCTTTGCATCGTTAGGATTTTATGATAAATATCTGATTTCAAGTCAGAATAGCAAAATGGGGGGAAAATATCCCCCCGTAAGATGTATTTTCCTTTTGACAACTATTGCCGTAAATGTGAAACATTTTAGTGAATAACTTTGTTAGGGTGTCATCATGGCGTGTACATATATTTGATTGGCCTGCCATTTATTTCTGAAATTTCTATATAGAACGATATATACTCTTTTCATTATAAACCTGTATTAAAAACCATACATTCGTAGGGACCAGCCTACCAGCATAAGAGTCTAGATAATTAAGTATATTAAGTCCCACTGGTGTAATTGCTCTGTGTTTATCTAGCAGTGTGGGTGACTAGCCAGGTACAGGTCAAGGGCAGGAGCTGCAATAGCTGCTGCGGGGCTGCTCTACTCCAGTGCAGGGTTTCGTTCACCAGTGCTGGTATAGAGTGATCTGAGATCACTTCCTCTTAATGCTGCAATGCATAAATTGAGGATTGGCCTTCACCATTTGCAATCATCACTCGGTTTGCACTAAGGACTCCTGATGGGCCGTGCCCTTTTGGCTCTAGGAGCCTTGAGTGCCGTACAAAGGCACCCTGAGTGCCATAGGTTTCTGACCCCTGTGCTAGAGAACAAAGTAGTTTCTATATCGTCATTCTTTATTGCAGGTGTTTACAGCCTCAAGTATTGATGTTTTGAATTTGTCTTAATTCTTAAAATAAAGTTGAACAATCACAAATTGTTTATGTATCGAATTAAAACAAAACACTAAAGTGATCCAGAGGATTTACAAATGCATACCTCCCAAGTGTCATTTTTTAAGGGGAACGGTTTGTGTGTGTGTTGTGTTCGTTCACCAGAGCAGTAAAACTGCCAGTACTGTGTCTGCAAACAGCAATACATATTTTAGAAAGGAGTCTGTGCAAATAAATACTTGGGACTTATTATGAGTTACATTTTCAGTTACCTAGGGGTGTCATTACTTGGTCATGAATTCACCCAGAATAATTTGTATTGCCCCAGATCCTGCCACACCCCTCTTTCCACATTTGCATGTGTGTACATATGATGTATTTTCTATTATGACACATAGTGATGATCCATAGATTATGAAAAAAAATAATGTAATTCAGCTTCTGGAGACTTCACAATAAGTAATGATTTATAAATTTAACATTTCTAAGTCAATGTGGCTAGAAGTATGCATATCTCTTGGTTGCGTTTTAAAAAATATATATATATATTTTTTTTTTATAAAGGTAGCAGTACTTGGAAAAGTATCTCTAATTGAAAAGTGTCATTTTTAACAAATATTTCGTGATAGTGTAGGTGGTACTCTAGCAGTTAATGTTTAGTAATAGTGTAGCATAAGATGTCATGTGTTAGGGTAGTGTAGGCAGCACTTGGACATACATTTTTCAGTACTGCCTGAGATTCGTGGGAGTTTCAGTCCTAAGTGGCTTCCACTAATCTCAGGGAGACTGCAACCAGTTTCTTCCTGAAATGAGTACCCCCTGATTGCACTAGGTGATCTGTGCATTATTCTGCATTCATTACGGAAAATAATTGTACAGATGTCACCATTCACCCCTATGGCGTTTAAAAGCATGCCTGCCTGAAATAATGAGCTTATTGCGTGATAAATGCACCCATATATAATGTGCATATATAATGTGCATTTGCTTTCACTGTCGGCGTTTCTGTTCTGAAAAGGGTTAAGGCTTGTTTGATGTAACTCAAGAGTGTTAAATAGCTGAGCAATGGGCTAAAGGTTCAAATTTTAGTCAACTGGCACCTTCACCTGCCTTACGCTATATCGGAAGGCCTCTTGGAGATTAGTGGGATTCTTGACTGTATGGAAAAAGAGCATTTAATGTGCTTGTCTTGAAGATTTAATGGTTGCAGATTCTATTTATTTTTTCTATGGAAACTTGGAATCCGTTTCCAAGTTCTTGTCTAACGCACTATGCACATTCAATAAAAGCATCTAGCTCACGGTCATCTAAATTCCCGTTACATGTAGATTCAAATATAAAACATTTATAAATAGGTTTAAATAATGTTACAAATACAATCACTGTGCATAAACCCAAACAAAGCGAGATAAATTATATTTTACAAAACGGGGTATCTCTGGACCTGTGAGTCTAAAGCTAAAATGCCCTTTTTTATTTATTTTTTTAGTGAGATGCAGACCTACGCAGCTGTTAAATGAAGCCTAGCTTATGAAGTAGTGTTTCCTTGGTATCAATATTTATTATTGTTTTTGGAAAACATTTCACTGAAATACGATTGTTTGTTTTTCGGCCAACATCCTGTCCTACGGGTCCCTATATAATTTCCAAATCAAATTTACGTTATTGCATTTCGAGGCAAAACATTACAGTATGTGTATACAAAAAGGATTTTTTTTTTTTTGTTCTCAATCTATTTTTTTTGGCTTAACATACAAAGTTTCAAGGCATTTCCTCTCTACAATGAACTACTGCATCATTTACTACTGAAAGTTTAGGCAAATACACTTGGTGTACTGTTTACAAATTATGTTTTTCACCTACTATGTGTGTCTTTATTCAAGGGATGCTCTTGGTAACCGTCTGTATTATGTAATTAATAACCTAAGATACCCCATCATTTTGAGCATAAGATAATTCTGAGCTTTTCTCCCTTATAAATACGGTTGTATTAGAGAGCTTGTCGCATTGATTTGTGCTTACTCTGAAAATATTTTGATAGGATTGTTTCTTTAAATATGTTGTCTAAACACATACGTCTTTTCCTCCTATTGTACCCAATCTTCTTTATATTGTTAAAAATTACATGATTAACAGTAACAGCAGGTTTTCATGAAGCTGCATGTGATTTTCTGATAATTCTTAAATCTTGAAGTTTCCACAATGGTAAATAATTAATTTCAGCTCCCAAACCGTGACATTGAATGTCTGCCATCCGCTGCATTTCTCAGTCTATGGGTCTAATCAGCATTTGGACTGATTTGAGAGAATAGGAGCCGCCTCTGTACTCTGCCCAGTAAATGCCATCTTGATGTTTGCTACGATAGTGTCCTCCTCTGTACCACACACCATTAAGGTTGGCATGTGCACATGCATTGTACCACCATCCTCCTTTATGGAAATGAGCACAATTACCTGGAGATAAAAATATAAATATGTATACATTACTGGTGACAAGTATAGCTTTTATCTATTATCTTTTACTTGCTAGCAGTTGTATCAGTTCCATACGTTTAAGTCTTTACCAACTTACAGAAGAACTTGTCATTCACATATTTTGTGATGACAGGTCCACTTTAATTTTTACTTCTTGCCTGTTTCTGGTAGACTGATCAATATTTGAACGAGTACTGCAGGTACCTCACACATGCTTGATCCAGGCATAGGTTGTATTAAAGTTAGTAAAGAGTTACTCCAACCAGAAAACATTGTTTAAAAAAAAAAAAAACACTGTTTTTGTTCAGAGTGGTCCTTCCTGTCCTGATTTGCCCCAACATAGAAGGGGGTCTGGGAATAGTTGAAAACTCACCTCTATTCCAACATCGAGGAAATGTTCTCTCTGCCCCCACTGATGTCACTCCCCTGTTGCAAAGGTAGAGACATCCAGGGGAACAGGCTGAGGGAGGGACATGGGCAGCACAGAGGTAGAGGGCTGTGCTGCTATTTTCTATCTGTTGCCAGCAGGTTTTGGATACAGTTGGCAAATGCCAAACATGCACACAATGGACGTTAGCCATTGAAAGCTATTGGACCACGTGGGCACCATAATTACTTTATTTCAATGTATGTACCTTTTTAACCCCTTAAGGACACATGACATGTGTGACATGTCATGATTCCCTTTTATTCCAGAAGTTTGGTCCTTAAGGGGTTAAAGCGGTTCTCACAGTGGGTACAGTGATAGATGCCATTTGAGAGAGATTATTTATATAATGCATTAAAAAAGTAAATTCTCTCCAGTCTGTCCCTCTAAAGGAGCTTTCGGAATTCCACCATGTCTGATTAGCACTCTGTTGCTGTATTACCTGAGTACGCATCTCTGTCTCTGTCTAGTGTGGTAAATTGTTTGCCATTGTGAAAGACCATGGAATCTCCAGCGTTCCCCTGATATGTTCCCAGTCGCAGCCGGTAGTAATCACTCTCGGGCTCCAGGCGGAAGCTGCTGTATTCTGCATAGACTTTCTTGTTGTTCCAGTCTTCCAATTCAATCAGCAACCTGTAGTTGTCTTGGTTGGATATCTGATAAATGCTCTCCAATCCTAGCCAGTACTCGGCATCGATGTTCCCGAAGCCTTTCTGTACAGAGAGGTGCCTTCCAGTTAATGAACTATTTCATGGTTAGCTTCTAAAACTATTCGCATAAATTATACAATATATTAGAATGTGAATAGCAAGGGCAAGAAGGAAGACAACATACTAAACAGAAACACTTCCTTTTATAAAAAAAAAAAGAGAAAAAAGTACATACCAATACTTTTATTGACTCCACCAGCTGCCATTATTCTCCATGGCTAAACATCCCAAATAGCCAACTCATCCGACTGAAACGGAAGTGCACTAATTCAAAAATCTACCTTTAACAAACCTATTTTCTAAAATAAAAAATGCCAAAAAGAAACTCTAATCATAGGATTGGACAGCTGGACAAAGAGAAATGATTTTGATATTGAAACCCAGAAGCAAATATCACAATGCCCATTATACTGAATTTTAATCAGTATAAAGTATCAGAATAAAAAAATATTGTCAAGAAACATTGGAGCATCTTAAAGAAGATGAGAGTAAAAATTATCGTCCAGCATGTTATTTGTACGACAACATGATGTTTATCTATGTACCCTCCATAACTGTGCACCTTACAATAAAAATTTAATATTTTTAAAAAGAATTATCCTCCCAGACAAGCCCAATATTATTTATGGGGTACTCCTAATTTTTAAAGCACTAATAAGAACAACAACAAAAATGTAACCGCAAATTGAACCTTTAACAAAAAAAAGTATAATATAAAAACAACCTTGTCCCTTGTAATTCTAAAAATGTGATATACCTATTGGAATGTCCATGTGGCCTGCAATATGTTGGCATCACCTCCATGACAAGGTGGAAATTTTACTAAAATACTTAGGCAAACGAGAAATTAGATGGGTATTTGAATTAAATAAGCTTGTCCCTTATGGTTTTAATGTGGTTTCTGAACGTGTACTATGTATTTTGTTTGTTTTATCACCAATTTTAAAGGTTATTTTAGCTATACCCTTTTCATTTTTTTTATTTTTACGCTCTTATATATTTATAAGTTGTTTTTCAATATTTAAGTGTTCTTGCATAGCAAGACCACTTAATGTTATCTCGCATATATATTATTATTCTTATTATAGCCAAATTTACCACCCTAACTCCTCCCACAGTTTTTACACTACATAGACAGTAATATACCGAAACATGCGGATTGTTCCCGATTGGTGTGCTATTACTTTGTGGAACGTTTCACCGAATGGTTCGCGGAATATCGTCATTCTTGTGGCGAAATTGGTCCCATAGGAATGAATGGCAAAATGTTCAAAGCTAGAGTGGGAGCTGGCAAAAGCTGAAAAATCAGGACATGATTTCTAAACTGCCACCACTCCCTCATTTTCAAGCAAACCTACATAAATCTTATACCAAAACGTTCAGCTATCCCTGCTGCCACTAAAAATGTACATGGCTAAGCCATAGTCCTGATAGTTTTCACAATATGACAATTTGTTTGCAACTCACGCTGTCCATTGACATTCATTGAAACTCCACTCTGCAAAGCTCACACTTGACGGGCAATTTCTAAACTGCGACTGTGCCTTCATTTTTATTACGTCAGAGACATTCTATGCATCAAAATGTAGGTCTGGGTCTTGTGATTCTCACAATATAAAGCTCTTCGCTGTAGGATGTATAGTTTTTAAAATACGACCGTTTGAAGATGGCAACCGCCACAATACTCTGACCTGTACCAGGCTGGAGCAGCAAGTGATGTCATAGACAGGGCCTTTTGCACACCTGCTAATGTTTTTATAAATGTATGTTTTAATGTAACTGTGAAGCACTTTGGGCAACAACGTTGCAATTAAATGTGCTATATAAATAAATAATAACAGTTACTCCGACAACTCCAGTTGTAGACTACCGGTGGAGGCAAGAACACTTCACACAATTTCCCCAGAAATTGTAGCTTTTCTAGTTATTTATGCCCCCCTGCCCCCCCCCCCTCTTGCATTTTATATGCATGTGTTGTAGAGATACAGTAATTAAATTATGTAATGAGTGCACTTTATGCTGTTATATACCTGCCCTTGTACAATTGATTTAAATTTACAGTATTGGTTTGATATATCATTTTTTTTATAAACCCCCCCCCCCCCCCCTACCCCTCCCAAAAATTCACATGAACACCCTATAAGGCTTTATCACCATCTTGTTGGAGCGGCACCGATTTTGCTATATTTCTATTTTCTTTTTCTCCCCTCTACTTATTCTATACTGCCAGAGAATTTATTGTTTCTGCTGTATGCACCATTGGCATCAGTCATGTGATGTAGGCTGTGGTGTCATCTTTCTGTCCTGTTCCAAGGGCTTGCTTTTCTTTTAAAGACCTCATTTTGACTTATATTTTAGCCTCCTAATCCTTCCCCTAATTTATATGTGCACTAAACTACTGCTGCCTTATTTTAGCTATTTTTAACATTGTCACACCGATCACCCTTGTTTACCCTTGTTGTTTTTTCTTTTCTTTTTTTTAATACATGCCATAGCCCTTGTTTTTAGATTTTAAACACCAGAAGAGGGTTGGGCACTCTCTCATTTTTAGACTTATATGGTTATCATAAAATATGATTTGTTTAATCATAATTGACAGTCACATGATTATGACATCATGTGTCCGTTATTTTCAAATGTGTACTCTGTTATATATACAGTGAAGGTCCTTTTGCCTGTAACATTTTGAGAAAGTTGTTTACAATAAAATTTGTATATTTCTTATTCTCTTTGGACCTTCCTGTTGTTCTCCTGATGGTTGGACATAATTTTCCTTGGTGGGGAACATACCATTTAGGCCTTATTCATTGAGCAAAACCACGTTTTGCTTTACATCAGTGAGTACATTTAATGTTATTTTTAATACTTTTATTATACATTGAGCACTATAGTTTATTTCTTCTTTTATCCATATTCAACATGGTGAGATTTTTCCCAAGAGTGGGAAACCTATATATATCCAAGAGTTGGGATCATTCCACTCCATGCTATTTACTAGGAGCCATCAGAAGGCTCCAATAAATATATACCAAGTCTTTATCCATAAGCTGGTGTTATACCGCCCAGGCGCATTTAATCAAAGCCATTTATCAGCTCTATACACTGTAAGTGCAACTCCTCTTTGTTTTCTCCAATACAATTTCTACCCCTCATCCTCTAATCGTTAAATTCCGAAATTGATTTGAGGACTTTTTCAAGGCGCTGCACCACTCATCCATACTTATTTCTGTGTGCCATATTTGCTGACTCCTGTGTTGGATACAGTTGAAGTACACAGTGTGAATTCTTAAATTTATCTATGTTATCTTATGAGTTTTTTTTCTGTTGGCTTAAAGGATAACTCCTAACAAAAACTAGTGAAAACATTGGTTTTGGTGAGAGTAACGCTTCCTAGCCTGGTCCACCAACCCACATCCGAATTTTGGACAACCAGAACTCTTCTTTAGGGTGACTAATGACGCTGTCAGAGGAGGAGTTACAAATACAAAAAGAGAAGTCCTGCGCTTAAGCAGCAAGGACTACAACACACATCAGCCCCAATATATAGTAAAAACCAAAGAAAAGAAAATGTTACTTGCGCTTTTTCCTTAATCCCTATGTATATTTAGACAAATGGAGGTCCATTTGTCTAAATATACATAGGGATTAAAGAGGAGGAGTTACACTGCTTTCAGAAGCCCATACAGAGTCCTGGCACCATTACCACTTTAAATCACTGAAGTGATCAGAAGCTTGGAGTAAGCATTTAAAGAGTGAAAACAAAAATTTGCTTTACAGACAAAAATCAAACATGGTGATGCAGTCATGTTGCGGTTTGAAATTTTAGTGAATGTTTGGAGTGGAAATGTGCAAGTGCATCTCACTGTTAAATGCCGCTAGAAAGGGGGTGGTGTCAATGTGATGTTAAGTATCACTGACCGGAAGCCATTCAAGCCAACCAGTCTCTTTGTTGACCTTGAAGAGCCAAAATGTTAACATTTTTGTATCTCGATATTTTTTTAAAACAGCAGTACAGTGGTATCAAATCAGGACTGTCCACCAGATCTGGGACACTTTGGACATATGATTTGGCATTATGTTTGTATAACTTTATTAAGGAAAATATATGGGTGACTTTTGTTGTAATCCGTTATATGAATTGGATCACATGGATTCAAGGCCGTTTTTGGGGTTCTTTTCTTTCTTTTTATGTACATAAAGGCATGCAATGTTTTCTTATCTTATTTCTTACCTTATATGTTTCCCAGTTTCTGAAGAAATTAACTGCTCCATCTGTCCTCCTCTGTATTACTGCCCAACCACCAGGATCCAGACTGTGATCACACCACAACTGCACGTGGCTATTTGCATTTTGTGGTTTTATTAGATAAATGCCACTGGTGGTGAATCCAGATTCTTTGGCATGCTTGCAGTCCCGGAAAGGACCTGTAAAATGGACATGTTATTATGTTGAACATGAATGTACATATTACTGAAAGGGTTAATATCTCATTCATGCCCATTAGCAACACTTCAGGGATACTTCTATACTTGTGTATATAACATGCTATTTAACTGTATACATACAAGTCTAAAGGCTGTGCAAATGAATTAATTGCCCATGTTGTGACTTTTTTTTCTGATGTATTGATTTTGAATATTAATAAACCTGACCTGAAAAAAATATTTAAAATTGGCAATCTGACAGTCCTGACACTAAACACCGCAGCATTAGCACAGATATTCTTATTACTATTAAACACACAACCTCATCCTGCAGAGAAAATGTCCTTTAATTTTCATATGAATGAGCACGTATTAAAGCCTTTCAAGGTGTATTTTAATTTTTTGGTGTATATCCCATAAATCCTTGCTGAACTTCTCATTAATCTGAACGAGTGTTGCACAGAAATTCATGTAAAGCATACCGCTGTACATTTCCTTCTGTGTATCATGTTACTTCCTCTTTGAATTGACTAGACAAGAAGGCGGAGCAAAAGATAAATCAAGATACGGTTTCCTATCGGTTCCTCCTAAAAACTCACTGTGGGAAGCAGTGAGCGACTGTAACCCAAAGCAGCTGGCTCCTGTGCAAGGGATAACTTGGCATGCAAGATTCTAAATAATAGAGGTTTAAGCAAATGGGCACACATATGTAAAAGATAAAAAAAAAAATTAATTAATAGAAGTATGATTATGCAGAATATTCAGTGCAAATTTTATTGATCATTGGTAAGAGCAACCCTGGCTTTGCTTATCAATATTTGTTGGGCTTGCAGGCATGTTGCCAAATAAACTTCATTACATATTTTTATGTTTTGGCTTTTTTTCCCCTAAGTACTGTCAAGCATACGCCATATAATGGTTTTATAACTCCACTCTAATGCTCTTTAGAAAATGTGCAGACCCCCCTCACCCCAGTAAGTACTATGAACTGATACCTTGTAACCAAACCAGTCTTTGTGGAGAGGTGAGGATTGCCTCTAGTTGTTTAGTCTGGATGCCATTTCCCCCCCCTTACTTTTTGTTTTCACAGTAAGTCTTTGTACAGAACGTACCATCAAAATGAAAACATAGTCTTTTGTTTTTAGGGGAAAATTGTGATCTTTGTCAAGCATGCTGCGAGGCCCCGAAGGACCCCACGGATAATTTTCTAACTATTCACGTGGCACATTTCATTCCTGTTGGATAAAGATTATATTTCACATCACAGTCCTTGTTTGCTTTTTTTTTTTTTTTTTTTTTATCAGTACTTGTAAAACATTTTAGTTTTTACATAAAATATTACATTCTATTTTCTCTCCTAGCTATGGTGATTACTAATCCTTAAAATGTTAAAAAAATAAAAAAAAAATCCTTTTACATTTGTTTATTATTTATAAACTGTATCTTGTAAAAGTACTTTCACCTTAAAATGTGAATGTTCGGTTAAAAAACAACCACTTATATACTTCCAAAGATAAAAGACAAGAACCATTTTATTAGTTGCTTAACAACCACTTAATACAATGTTAAGAACACTTCACAAAGGGTTTAGAAGTCAGATCTCTCTGTAAGCATCTGTTATAGATTAGCTGTAGCTTGGAAAGCAGTGTAACAGTTTCATGATGATTCTGTTTAGCATAATCTCTCTAGAGTAAACCTATATTAGGATCACAAGCTAACCACATACTGGTGGGCTGGTAAAGTAGACTATATATGAATTTGTTTACTGCACATGTATTAAAATTATGATATGGACTCTATATTTACCAATTTAACATTATTTTTTTTTTTTTTTTTTTTTTTTTTTTTTTTAGAAAAGATCAAGCAATATACAATTACAAATTGCTAAAGAGAATTAATCTCCAATATTTTATAAAACAATATTTATGGTGCTTGGAGTGTACCTTTTAATTTAATAACCATAGCTCCTTTGCAAATATAATGGTGTAGGGTGCTCCCTAAACATATCTCTCTTGATCGCTTTCTTTAAAACTGCAATAAATTGTGAAAATAACTGAAGCCATATGCGCACATTTTAAGTTAAAGCGAGCTATTTATGAGAATGTTGCACTGCAGCCGAACATTATGTGACCGTGATTGGCTTGCTTCTTGAAAAAAGTGTAAATGAAAACAATTTGGCAAGCACACCAAAGCCTCATTTTCATTTATGCTTTTTCATGAACGAAACTACAAGTGACTACTGAATTACAGTTCCAGTAAACCATCTGCTGAGCAGATTGATTAGAGATCTGCAGCATTCTTGCTATGATAGTTGGAGAATTTAAGATTGGTTGGAAAATATCATCCACTTCCTAGACCATGCAGGATGAGAATTAAAAAACTAGGCTGTTGGTGTTCGTTTAGCGTGACTGTAATTTTTTTTCGTGTCCTTATATTGAATTACAATTATTAGTCGGATAATGTGACTGTAATTGACACACTACTAAAAGTTGCTATCAAGAACTATTCATAGCATGTGGAGTAGAATGTCTGTCAGTAGTGAGCCGAAACTGGATGTCCCCTTGGCAGAGTAACCAAACACACATGTCAAGCTACATACATCTGATAGGTTAGTTTGTGGTTGCTATAATAAAAGCAAATTCTAATTCCCTCAGAGTCCAAATATTGTTGGATAGACCGCTTTTTCAGCAAAACTATTCTTGCATAACTTCCTTCTGGCAAGGCACAGGCACAATTCAAGCACTAGAGTAACCTCTGTTCATAAGCTTCAGTGACTTATAGTCTCCCTCTGTCCCTACACACACATCGTGGGGCTATGATGCTCCTTGCCATACTAATCCCTATGGTGTGTGAATACTATGGAATTCCCCTCCTACCTGCGCTGTCTGTTTTATTCACATGTTTCTATGATGGAGCCTGTGCTAAAGCCACTTTAAAAAGTGTCAATTAAGCTTTGCGGAGTAAGAGAAACACTCCGCTTGTGCAGCAGCTTTATTCCGATCATTTCATGAATGGATCTCCTGCAGAGTGTTAAATTCTCTGTCCCTTGCGTTTATGGGATATACACAGCACTCCAGCCAGGTGTGTGTATTTAATACAAATTAAATAGAATTTCCCTAACTCCTCCAGTATAATGAAATTGTTCCTTTTACTAGTATTCAAGGAGAGCTCACAAGCCAAGTCCCCATGGAAAGCAAATTGGAATCAATGCAGCTTGAATTGCGAAAGCAAGCAAAACATGCTTATTAATGTAGTTTCATAGATTCCTCAAGGCATCGCTAGGCAATACAGAGGATGAGCCACTGTTATTAATAGAAGGTTCTACAGCTTCCTGGCTGTATTGGGCCTACATATCACTTTCTCAGAGTAACTTCTGTTATATGTGAGCACATCTCTGCCAGCTTCACATGTGTGCACGATGCTGCGATGACTCACACAACAGTTGCTTTTTATAGAATGTCTGTAATTTTAGCCAATATTCATTGTGTACTATCTTCATCCTTGCGCTTTTTGTCAGAATCTCTGAAGGCGCTCAAGGCATCTAAAATTTGATTATAAATAAGGACAGATAAGGGTAATCCAAGCATCCCATATCATTTGTCAATAGACTAGTCCACTGATAATTAACCATTGCATGATAGATGTTTATGGAGTACATTTTCCATAATGCTCAGCCAACCGAAATCATAGGCTGCGCAACATTAGATATGCCATTCATGTATATCTGCGGTACGAAGATTAGCTGTAAGTGGATGGTATTCAGGAATATCTATGCTATCTGGAACTACATTGTGCCCAGTGGAATTTAGATCCTAATTATAGATCATTTCTGGGTTGAACTAATGATTGGCAATTATCATTCTTCCTGTCGTTTTTTTTTTTTTATATCTCTATTCTGAATTGCTACTGTTTTAGGATAAGGCCCAATGAATTAATTTTCTGGGTTTATTTTCTTCCAATTTCCCATGGCTAATCTACACACACATCTGGCTACATTCTGCATGACAGCATGACCTATTACTAAACTGATACAGCTGAAATTGCATCATATTAAACTATTGCTTCCTTTTGGAAGTCTCCCTCAAAAACAAAAAAAACTTCTGTCCACAAATGCAGAGCATTATTTAAACCAGAACTGCCACTTCTCTGGGAATGACGTCATTGGGGGGAAAAAAAAAAGCACGCGGTAAATCGCCTATAAATCATGTTGACTTTTTTCATGTGAGTCTCCATTTTATTTTTAATGTATGTTAAGGATTTAGCAAGTTTAGTCCAGGCACAATTGGGGCACATAATGCAAATGAGGAAGGGCACAGAAGCATTCAGAGCTAAAGTGAGAATTCAAAGTGAATTTCACATTTAAGGCCAGAGTAGCTGAATTGAAAGCAAATCAAACTTCACAGATTCTCTGACTTTTTTTATTTTTTTTTTATGATGCAACGTCTAGTGCCTGGTATCTTTCTTTGTTAGTAGAAGCATGATTTGCATATGTGTAGTAAATGCAGCAAGAAGGAAAAAAAGTCTAAATCCAGTCAACAATCTCCATTTATTAACTGGCCAAACTCAAAGATCTACTTTACTCATCCATCAAATTCTAAATGTTCAACATTAAATGTGAAAACAATGGAATGTTCCTTCTGAATGCAACATATTTTGAGGGACACTATAGTCACCAAAACAACTACAGCTTATTGTATTTGTTCTGGTTAGTAGAATCATTCCCTTCAGACATTTTGCAGTAAACACTGTCTTTTCAGAGAAAATGCAGTGTTTACATTATAGACTAGGGATACCTCCACTGGCCACTCCTCGGATGGCTATTAGAGCTGCTTCCTGGGGCCGCAGACACTGATATTTCCTTATAGAGATGCATTGTTTTAATACACCTCTATGAGGTGATGCTGATTGACCAGGGCTGTGTTTGACTTGTACTGGCTCTGCCCCTGATCTGCCTCCATGACAATATTAGCCAATCATACTGGAAAGCATTGTGATTGGCTCTCAGAATCACTTCTGATTATGTCAGGCAGCAGGCAGGTCAGGAGCAGAGGCTGCAGACTTGAATACAAGTAAGGATTTACTATATTTAGGGAGGCAAGAGGGAGCTAGATGATGATTTTAACACTATATGATCAGGAATACATGTTTGTGATTTGTTGTTTTATCATAAGCCTCCGTGTAGATGACATGCCTCTGCGTGATGTCGTGTGTTTCAAGTCATATTAATTAAGGTATCCATATTTCTGATACTCTCACTTTTTTTTCTTCTGAGGAGAAGCAATGATTCATTCACGTTATCTGCTGGGCTTATTGTTTATTACCCCACATGCATTCCTTGAATTAATATGCTTGAACTGTGACATTTTGAGACCTGAGTCAGAGGAACAAAGTGTATAATCCCTCTCCATTTTTCTGTTTATGGTTTATAACGCCTTCTCATAAAGAGTGCTTTTTTCTCTAACTGATTTTGGCACAACCTGCTTATATTGTTAATTGTTTTATTTTTATTTATGTATTTTTGTTATTACTCAAGTCAGTCTGTAAAAGGCAACATTACCTCCCTGAAAGATTGGAACATGTTTGTACTTTGTTATGGAGACTGATGATATGAGATCTGGAGTCTTTGCTGCTGTAAATCTGTGGTTGTAATGTGTGGTTCACATGTTAAAGGGACACACAACTGCCCATATATAAAACATATAAAAAAATAATTTTAGTAGATATACCCCAAAGGAAAACTTGAGTGAGTTATATCTAAAAACAGCTTGCAAAAACTGTCAGCTGCCATTGCAAGCCCTCCTCTTCCAACCCTGCCTAGACTTTGTGACTGTTCAATCACAGACTTCCCAATGAGTAGACTTTGAAAGACAGGTGCTCTGGTCAATTGCTGTCTCTTGAGTTCAGTGCAAATAAGTTAGCCAAACCAGGAAGTAACAAGACCTGTTGTTTGCTTAGAAAGCCAGGGGGATGTAACCAGTATCCTTTATAAAAGTGTCAATTTCTATTGAAATCTACACTTTTTGCAAAAGGAAAAAAGGACACCCTCTTCAGGAGCCTTTCATCAAGTTAAAGTGCTTTGGGGGTCTGGAGTGTCCTTTTAATGTGTTACCATACATCTTATTCCATAACCATAATCCATTGCTTTCCAGAAATAACTGGCAACTGGCTTTCTACAACTTATTTAGCAGAGATGTGGGTGAGAGTGATGTGAGTTGTTGCACAGCATTGCAAAAGCCACATTTTGGCTACAGAAAAATTGGCTAAGTGGTCATATTTTTCTGTGGTGAGCTAAGGGCAGCAAATTGTCTTCCCAAATTATATAAAAATAGCTCATGTTTAGAGAAAACGGATCTTCTCTTTTCAGGTAATTTTTTTTTTTTTTTTTTTTTTTGGGTGCATGCATTTTCTGAGTACATAAGGTAGTATTGTTAGAAAGTAAAACAGTAGGATTTCAGTCACTGGCTTTTAGCTAATAGTTAACCCTTTCAGAACCAACGATGTTCTACTCTGTAATAACATCATATATTAGAATGGTGACAGACGCTGTATAGTTGGTGAGGTGGTAAGCAGATTAGATATTTTAGAACGGTAACACACTCTATAGTTGTTTTGATGGTAAGCAAGTGGACATTCCATGCTGACATGGGATATTTAAAGAGTTAGTAAGACATTTGTTAATTTTTTTTTATCTATAGGCAAATGTATAAAAAGTTAATTAAGAGCAGGGTAGATTCCATGGACATATTGTATTAAAGGATCACTATAGGGTCAGGAACACAAACATGTATTCCGGACCCTATAGTGTTAAACCCACCATCTAGCACCCCTGGGCCCCTCATGCCTCCATAAATATAGTAAAAATCTTACTGTATTCAAGCCAGAAGCTATAACTCTGCATTCTGTTAGACTCAGAAAAACAAGCTGTCTGCTGACATCATTAGAAGTGGTAGCCTGATCCTGACAAGGAGGCAGATCAGGGGCAGAGCCAGCATGATTCAAACACAGCCCTGGCCAATCAGCATATCCTCATAGATTTGAATTGAATCAATTAATCTCTATGAGGAAAGGTCAGTGTCTGCATGCAGAGGGAGGAGATACTGCATGTTTGGATGCATTTTAGGCAGCCATGACCCAGGAAGGATCTCTAACGGCTATCTGAGGAGTGGCCAATGAAGTGATCACTAGGCTGTAATGTAAACACTGGATTTTCTCTGAAAAGACAGTGTTTACAGCAAAAGGCCTGAAGGTAATGATTCTATTCACCAGAACAAATTCAATAAGCTGTAGTTGTTCTAGTGACTATAGTGTCCCTTTAAGACATTTAGATACCTATAACTTTATTTTTATTTTATTTTTATTTTTAAGTGAGCATGAACATGCATATTAGTACTGTCTCTTAATGAATCAGTATAACCTGTGAACACACTAGTGCATTTAAGGTACAAGACATTGGTGATAGTATGAATTGCCTACCACCCAAGTGTCCCTGTTTAGGAGAAGCAGTCCCTATTTTTGGGCCCAAATCGGTCTATTCATCTCTTCTGTCCTAATGTTCCTCTTTTTTAGGAGTTCCATTTTATTGGTGTGTCTGAGTGTATAACAGGGCTCCATAGGAATAATATTCCCAGTAATGTGTCTTTAAAATTAAAAAGATGTGTTTAGAAATCAGTCTGTATAAATATAATACATTCTTCTTGTTCTAAGTTATGTTTCAGTTGCAAAAATGGTTATTAGATAGTCACCCAGGATTTCTGAGAACAGCCAATTTCCTAGCCACACCATTAAAATTAAAGTGAGAGGATGGTCCTGGTCCCAAAATTGCATTGGTGCAGCATATATTTTACTAATCAAATTGCCTCTGAGGACAAACACTTTTTTTTTAAAAAAAATTTAAAAAAAAATTTATACTTGCAAATACTGTGCATATATTTCAAATTCATATATTGCATCTTCTTGCTGATATTTTAATGATAGGTTCATTGTTTAAATTAAAGGATCACTATAAGCACCCAGGTCATTTCAGCTCAATTAAGTGGTCTGAGTGACAGGTTCCCCTAGTTCTAACCCAACAGCTGAAAACATAGCAGTTTCATAGAAACTTCTATATTTACATTGCAGGGTTAATCCAGCCTCTAGTGGTTGTCTCCCTGACAGCCACAAGAGGCGCTTCCTCATGGAGTCCAGCCTCAAATAAGATCCCCAAAGGAAATGCTGGGCAGGTTTAAATGAGCTCGCATTTGGCTCCACTCGGTAGCTGACGTCTGCAGGGGAGAAGAGGTCACCAGCGCCGAGGGACCCCAGCGCTGGATTAAGGTAAGTGGCTGAAGGGGATTTAACCCCTTCAGCGCCAAGGGAGGGGGGCACTCCATGAGCCCATAGTGCCAGGAAAACAGGTTTGTTTTCCTGGCACTCTAGGATCCCTTTAAAGGGAAATTTCACATATGTATATAGTTTCACAATATTAATAGAGATGAATACCTGTGCTGTGATCTGTTATCCACAAATCTTGATATGCAAGATCTCCCCCAACTGAGCAAAGAAAGCAATAAATATAGTTCCAACTAAAGAGCCTTTCAAAGACAGGAGGTGGTCAGAATGGCCAGTGTCAATATTCTTTTTTGGACATTCTTCTGGACTGTTGGTGGACATAGGATGAGAGGATGACCCTGTTCTGAAGGGGATGTACTGAGTATAGAAGGACAAGGGGGATCTAGTGATAAGAAACCTTGAGGATGGCATGATAATAACCGCAGTGACCCACTTCTAGACCACTGTAAGTCAGGTATGTGTGCAACAGTGGATAACACAAGGAGT
This sequence comes from Pelobates fuscus, assembly GCF_036172605.1. NCBI lineage: Eukaryota > Metazoa > Chordata > Amphibia > Anura > Pelobatidae > Pelobates > Pelobates fuscus. The sequence goes on from NC_086323.1 coordinate 53,492,080, forward strand.
ATCATGGAAATGTCCACAAAAATCTAGCATGTAGGATAGCCATTACTTGTTTTAAAATTCCTGTAAGTAAGAGAGGCTCAGCCTGCTTTTATCATCTAATATAAAAAATCCAAACTGTTTTTTAAAGGGAAATAAATGAAATATTGGAAGAATGAGGACTACTATAAACCACTTAATCTTAAATATCATTTATAATTGCCCCAGTTTCCCAGGATTATGTTTTTTATATACATTTGTAAGTTCAAACAGGTATGTAGTCTTGATTTTCTATGCACAACAATCCCAATTGTTAACATTGTCTTAATTATTTCATACATTACCTTCATTAATGACTGCTACTGGAGGTACCCGAAATGGGCTGCTTGTTGGAGGCGGAGCTTGTGGAGGCTGCCTGCTGTCTCTAGCTCGGGGGTATCCTGTATCCCTTTGAATTTCATTACCGGCCACCAGTCCAGGTGTATATTGCTTGGTTTGAGGAATATGCTGTGGAACCACCTGAACCAAAGGTGGGGAGCCATGGCTATCCCTCCTGGAAAAAACCCTCATACACTGTTCCTCCAACAATGAAATGACTATTGACTGGTTATTGACCATATCTATCAATGACGCATATTTTAATTCCAGCTCTTTGTATCGCGTGGCTGCCTTTAGCATCTCTGCTGTTACATTGAGGATCTTGTTTTCCAGCTGAGAGACTTCAAGAGAATTGTCCCTCTTTCGGATAATCTCATGCAGAAGCTGCATGTAAAGCTGTGTTACACGGGAATTCATATTACGACTTTCTTTTCGTAGCAGCTTCACCTCACTAACAATATTCCCATCCACATCTACTGCCATTTGCAACATCTCCATTTCCCTCTTCTGTTTAGACAATGTGTCTTTTAGGTTTTCCAAATCCATCCTAGTCACTTGGTCCTTGTTTGGTCCGGCTCCCTTGGTACTGACACATATCGGACCTGTGATTTTCTGTTGGGGAACCATAAAGGTATAGCCACATTTTTTCCCATCATTCGCATCTAAATTGTCTGTGGAACGAACTAGTCTTCTTGATGTGTCTCTACTGCTTTTGGATTTACTTGTACAGTCTCCTCTAAATACCAGGAACACTATCAACACTCCAAGAGCCCAGATGTTCCTGCCCATTTTACAGAGGTGAAAAATGGTAGCTAAACACCTGAAACTAAAAAAAGGTGGAGTTAGCTCATAAGGTACATATTCTTAAATATAACACACTATAAATTTTATAATATTTTTGTATTTTTTTTTTTATTCAGAATTGTTGGACTCTGGTATATCTAGATTTTTAATTTTATTCTTAACTCAGGAGCTATTATTGTTTAGTATTGTTTCTCTTAACACCTCCATTGTTTGGTGTACCCTGGGAAATAAAGCAAGTCAGAGCTCAATGTATTGTCAGGCTCTCTTCGAACATTGGCTTAGTTTGAAAATACATATTCCTAGGGTCAGTCATATAGATGTTCAGGTGCAACATAACATTTTACAGGTTCTAAAATATTGCCACATTTTTTTCAATTTTTAGAAGAAGCTTTAGGTTTGATTCATAGTTACATAGTAGTCTAGGTTGAAAAAAATTGTGGTTGATCCAAACACGGCAAAAAATAAAATAAAAATTTAAGCCATTTTCAATTATGCCGCAAAAAGGTAAAATAAATAAATAATTGGCTACATAATGGCAATCAGATTTCTCATTGAATCAACAACCTGTTAATATATATATCAAGTATGTGCTTGAATTGTCTTTTTCTGGAAAAACACATCCAAGCCTTCTATATATATATATATATATATATAGAATCTGATAAGACAACCTATTTAGGTAGAGAATTCTACATCTTTTTGTTTCTGCAAGGAACTTTCCTCTTCTGTAAGTGAATACACATTTCGTCTAGTCTCAATGGGTGACCTCTTCTCTGTTCCTGCTAATGAAGAGGTTAGCACATAATGTTTGTACTGACCCTGTATATATTTGTAAAGTACTATCTCCTCTGAGTTTCTCTAGCCTTGCTTCTTAACCAATGTTGTCTTCAAAATCCTTTATTTGTAATGCAAAAAAAGAATGGCTACTGTTTGGCTACAAATTTATGGTTCTACAGATCAAGAAAGTGATTTTCAGTAATACTTTGTCCATTTTTGTCTGTGCCAAAGTTGTGCATATCCCATAAACCCATACAGAGCCAATACAGATAATCACTTTGGAGTTATACCTCCATAGTGCAAGATCTTGTATGTGTTACGAGCGAGCTGTGACATAACATGGTAGAATGTGGACATACAATTTTAGCAGAGAGTTGCTGCAGCTACAATGAATATGATGAAGGCTAGTGTTTTTAACCAATTCCCAAGAGGTTATGATACTTGGCCCTTTAACTCTGAGTCCCAGAAAAGTGACCAATACATTTCTTTCAATAGTTAGTATTTTGTTATGCATAGTCTAGAGATTTTCTGAGAAACCGTTCAATATGCAAAATGGCCTTTTGGTTTTCCAGCCCAGAGTGTTGCGTATTTTTACTGGTTTTACTGTGGCGTATTATGGATCTGTGTAAGACTGAGGAGTAAAATCTTGAATGAAAACTGGTCTAACTTATTTTAGTATTACCAGCACTAAACAACCTGAGAAAAATAAATTTAAACCTGGTGGGTAATCTCCAGAGGGACATTTAGGCCAAGGTATTTTAAATAATTATTTTTAGGCTAGAATTTTAGCTTAGAACATTTCTTAACCATTATCTTTCCTCTTTCTGCCAACTTCTGCTTTCATAATGATCCTCCAGGGTTTTAAGTCATTTCACCAAGGATTGTATAAACAAGAAAGTGGATTTTGTAGGTATGGACAAACTTGGACGACTACACCCTTTTCTCTCTAGAGTTTTCTACCTCAGTAAATCATATGTGATTATTTTAATGCTGCTTACAGTTGCAACCAGGACTTGTTTTTCCCTCTTAGGAACAGTCATTGAAAAGATGTTGTTTTTCTGAATTGATGCTTAACTAAAAACCTTTTTTTTTTTTTTTTTTAATTATTAATGCACCAGGTTTACGTGGTGTGGTATTAGTGATGTACTCCCCTCCTCATCTGTAATTGGTGCTGAATAAGATGCAGCATATGCCTGCCCAATGACATACTCATCCCCAATTACTCTACAACGTTTTGAAACAATTCCATGTTCTGTCATCGGCTTTCTTCCTCCCACCAGAATTTAAGAAAAAGCATGGCTGGTTTTGGTAAATTGCATGTGCAAATGTAGGCTGAATTTCTAAGTAAGACAAGGCATTTCATTCATTGGCAAGTTTGACTGCATGTAGGAACAGCACAGGATATATTTTATATATTCATATAACGTAACACCAAACCCAGTCACCAGCAGTAAAGTTTGTTATTTCAGCTTTGTGTTATGCGTTTGGCCAACAAAATTATCCTGAAAAAAATACGTTTGTCTGTTGTATCCTTTCCATAGTTCTCTGTTTTCACATTAGGTCACTCCCTACAGATTTTAAATCACACACATTCTAAAATTGATTTATATACATCTTGGTTTTATGTACACTTTATAAGAGTGTTGGATTATGGTATTTAGTGACTTTGATCTGAAAGCAGCTTGCGCCACATCTGTTTCCATTACCAATCCTCCTATCTCTTTGTAATGTTGATGGCAAACCTTTGAGCTGCACATGTTTGTAAACCACAGTTCCCATGATGCTCTACTAACCTGCCGCATGTTATGGAATATGTAGTTCAATACATTTGTGGTGCTGAAGTTGATGGCAGCAACCCTATTTAATTTTAATTTATTTGCACAGTCAAAACAGTACAAAACATTGCCTCAATTATATCAGTATTATTATTAAAAACATTTTTTGACGCCCCCACATGTGCCATTGTGCTTGCTTTGCTTGATTTCATTAGAAATGAGCAATGTAATTATTCTCAGATGGTGCACACAATTCCTGAGGATGTCTGCGTTATTACGTAGGTCCCAGAGCATATGGAATTAACAGCTCCTGGTCATTTTTCTTTTTTCAAACTTTACTCCCTTTGTCACATTGCCATTAACTGTTTGTTTCACATACACGTTGTACTTTATTTTTTTAAGGCTTAGTAATGGAATCTTTTTATGTGATGTCTGTATTGTTTTTGCATATTGCTTATTTGTGATACCATGACACTCGCAGTATTCTGCATTTCTCATTTTGTATCATTTTTATATTCAAATCATCTATCTATTGCTCTATTTTGTCTTTGCTCTTTTACAAAATATATTATCACATTTGCTATAAACTTTTTTCTTTATTACTTTAATTTATTGCTTTGTGTTGCGTGTTTTGTCATAAAACTTTTATTTTAGCTATGCTAATGTGTGAGTTAAGTCCCATTTTTATTGAACTCTATTTGCATTATTTTATAGCTGCTCAGGTATATGAAATGAAGTATTTGCAACATAATTTCACTAACTTCCTTGTTATACAATAGAAAATAATGGAATGGAACTAAAAGTATGCGGACACCTAGGTACAGGAAAAAGGTACATGATCCAACATTCACAGACCCCCACAGAAAAGATAACAAAGACTGTTTTACGCATGCATACATTGAATTGATTTATTTTTTTCCCTTAGATTTTGAGGGCGTTGGGTTTTGGCAGATATTAAATGACAAAATAAAAAGAATAGGTTTACTTGTATCCATTTAAGATAATTATATTTTTTGATCTTGTTTTATATATCACTGTTTTCTTAAGTATCTTCATTTGATCCCATATGCAATGATTTAATAAGTTTCATGTTGATAGGTGTTAACATATAACGTCACCCCACGCGTTGACAGCCATTGTTGGAGCACGTTATTAGTGAATATCTTAACTGTCCACGTATACCTGCTCTATCTGCACTGAAATCAAGAACACCACCTCCTTCATTTTCTTCAAGTTCTCCATTGCACACTGGGCTGCCAGAGTGCATTGTTGATGTCCGTGAACGGGTTAATACATTCCAGATGTTCTTATGTGCAAGGCAAATGACATTTTTATCTTTATCACACATATATATTATTACTTATGGACATTTTAGAAATGAGAAAATTAAATGAAACCAACCTTTCTAACGAGCTTGTTCAAAATGTTATTCCTTGTTGCTGAGGGGAGCAGGCAGGGAAAACCGCTCACAATTCCCCAAATTCCTGAGAGATCTGCTGCATCTCTTCTCCTACATAACCCGAGGATCTAACTCACAAGCGGGGGATTCCAGCTTGCTTTGTCTTGCAGAGTTACAAAATGCAAAGCACTTCATGATTTCATAGTAGTCCCAGAGCTGCTGCGGGGAACTGAAATCCTTAAAGTGTCACAGGCTGAAGTAACCCAGCCAGCTGGCATTCGTTGGGTCTTTAAAGCATGCAGACATCTAAGCTTAAACCAATTGTGTGAGAATTTTTTTTCTTTTTCCTTAATTTAATTCATCAGTCGGTCGTAAATGTGATGGTCCAGCCCACCTTGTGTTTGGATCCAAAATACTTTGTAACTCCTCCTAGAATGAGCAGTATACTGGAGGTTCAAGGGTATCAGATTTTTGGTCGGAGATTTAAGAGCTTAATTTTGTAACCCAATTAACCTTTTTAACAGGTCCTGTGTGATGGATTTAATGCTCACCAACCTTGAGAGAACCACCGTAATTTCCTTATACATATTTTCAGTTTATGATCAAGAAACTATCAATACCCACCTACTAGCCTTACACAAACATTTGACAATATATAACCATTTCTCTAATTTTTTTTTTTTTTAAATTTTAGGCAGGTCCTCAATCTCTCCAAACTGCGGTCATTAGAGTTGCTGTTGGTTTGTCAAGCGGTTTGTAAGATTCTGCAGCGATTATGAGCTTTTTTTTTTATAACCGAATAGATAACTTAAGTAAAAGTTGAAAGATGACGACAGATTAGTTGGTTTTGACAAGGTATATACTGCCACGAAGGTCTCCATATAAAACATCTGTCTCCCACAAAGATCACATCTTGCTTCGTGTTGAGTGACATTAACGAGCGTAACCTCATCAAACTGTTCTCCATTCTTCGTCTCTTGAAATATTCCTTAGAGTTCCCTTGTTCAGCCAGCTCTTATTTTATTACCCAGCAAGTGGTTCTATGGTTAAAGTTGCAGTATCAGAAATGTAAACCTTAATGCCTGTTTAGGGTTTTGGGTGTTTTATACACCTCTCCACATATTGGCAGGGGGAGTTCAACTGCCTTTTCCTAAATAAAATCCTCTACTTTGTATCGTGACAAGAGACAAACTGACTTACCTCAGCCCCGTTCTCCCTGTGCCAGAACTGTTTACTGAGCGGACTGGATATGTTCTGCGTTATGTCCTTGTTTAGATAGGGAGGGATAACTGCCTTATGTAATGTGCCTCCTCATTAAAGTCTATGTAACCTGAGATTGAGAACCATGCAGTGGTCCCGCTGGTCTTTCCTCTAGTCTTTTTGTTTTTTTCCCTAGGAGAAGGACCACTTGTTTCAAGGTGTCTAAAGCATTTCTTACACATTATATGCATTGTGCAGCACCTTCATGCTGCGTCTCTCCTTGCTATAGAAAGAATGGTCTGTTGCTGAGACGGGTTTAACCCTTTCTGTAACAGGAGTGTGAAGCGCTAGCTTGTCACACATAACCTTGGGATAGTAGCTTCAGGTTATGACTTGTGTTTGACAATCATTTTATCCATATGTGTAATCCATGCAGCAAATAGCAAGGTTTTATCCCCATTGTCTAAAAATAAAAGAAATAAATCTATTTAATTATTGATAAAACAAAGCTACGTGTAATAAACCATTAGCAGAAAGTTAATTTCTCTGTAATTCCCAATTTCTTCACCCCAGTAAGTTACTGAAGTGAATAGTGAATTAGAGGCAAGTATAAAACGCATGTCTGTAGTACGATTACAATTATTTATACAGTGCCAACATATTCTGCAGCGCTGTACAACAGGTAATCTAGATAAACATAATTCTTATAAAACATAATTGACATACTGGAATAGTAGGTGAAGAGGGCCCTGCCCAAATTACTTCTCTGTTCTGGTGTGTCTTGGGGTTGGGGCATGACTCCACATGTTATGACCAAATGCTGTTTGAATTCAATGTTTTCCTATGAAGAGCATTTGATTGGACACGCACACCTCATGCCCATGGTCCTCTGAGGAGCATTGGATTGGACATCTATCATAGAAGTGACACCTAATTGTCTGTCGATGTCAAAACTCCACATGTTTCCGCTCCTCTTTAAAGCGGCACTGTCATGGCCGAATCCCATTTTTTTTTTTAACCCCCCTTACGACTCCACTACATCTAACTGACCCCCTGTCACCTCCAAATGCCCCTAAGCCCCCCATATTACCTATTTTTTATTCTTTATTTTCTGCCCCGATCTATATTCAGGGCGCCGCCATCTTTGTGTGGGTAGAGGAAGTCCCTGTGGGACACGTCATCTGCCCACAGTAGATAGCCTGTGAGATTCTAGCACATGCCCAGTGAAACACTTGGACTAGCGAACGGGAATTTCATCTATTCATTCATTCATTCGTCAGAAAGACGAATGAATGACTAGAAATTTCAGACGAACAAACAAACACTGAATATCAGTGTTCGTTTGTTCGTTCAGTTTATTACAAGGAGGGAGCTACCGGCGTGCAGCTCCCTCCTTGTAATATGTAAAGATAGAAGCGGCAGGGAGCAGTGCTCCCCCCCACCACTTCCTAAACCCCCCATGTCCTTCCTCACTCTATGGGGGTCAATATGACCCCCATAATAGCATAAAGGAGATTAAAATCGACCTACTGTCCTTCCCCCGGCCCTCACCCCCTGCGCGATGGGGGGGGGACCTACTGTCCTCCCCCCCCCCCACCCCCACCCCTGCGCGATGGGTGGGGGCCATAAAGATATGGGGGGGGGACCTACTGTTCTCCCCCCGCCCCCCACCCCTGGGTGGCGGGTGGGGGCCCTAAGACAAATTCCCCCCACCCACATCAAAGGTGACTACCCCCTACCTACCCCCTCACCCTAAAAAATAGTGAGGGGGGAATAAAATAACTAACCTGTAAAGAAAAAGTAAACTTACCATTTGACATCTTCTTTTTAGTAAAATCTTCATTTTTCAGCCCCAGAAAAGACCAAATAAAAAGCTATCATACCCGTCGAACTTAAAATAAAATAAAAAAATAAACCGGACGAAAATGAAAAAAACCAGAGCGCAAAAAAAATAATCCATATTCACCCATGGAGGGTTCCGCGCAGACAGAGCTCTGCAGGGCGGGGTAAGGCTTATAAAGGTTTTTTTTTATTTTAAGTTCGGGTATGATGGTTTTTTTATTTGGCCTTTTTTGGGGCTAAAAAAAAAAATGAAGATTTTAGAAAAAAAATCTTGACAGGCTAGTTATTTTATTCCCCCTCACTATTTTTTAGGGTGAGAGGGGTAGGTAGGGGGTAACTTTTTTTTGGGGGGGGGAGTGGGGGACCCCTAGTCACCTTTGATGGGGGAGGGGGAGATTTGTCTTAGGGCCCACACCCGGAGAACAGTAGATTCCCCCCATTGTAATTTATGGCCCCCACCCACCGCGCAGAGCTGGGGGCCGCGGGGAGGACAGTAGGTCCCCCCCCATCCCCCCGATTGTACATTATGACCCCCACTCACTGTTCAGGGGGTGTGGCCAATAGGTGTTTAATTTATTTATTTTTTTACCTTGAGCAGCCACTGGCTGCTCACTGTTTACTAGACATGCCCCTTCATGCATTATCTTCATTATGCATTAAAAATACAAAGGGGCTTCAATGTATTTGCTGTGTTATCCCTCTCTGCACTAACTGGATTTACAAATATCCACTTACTGTAAACCTTTTAAGAGTACACCTTGTATTTCCACCTTTAAAAGGGGGAACTGTCACTTGTCTGAGAAGTAGGCCATTGTATAAAACATTGAGAATCACTTGCATTCATTTTTGTTTTTCCCAGCAATATTTCCACCTAACTCTTAATATGGTACTTTGAAGAGGCACTGTCACAAATTATGCAATTGGAACTGTTATTTCTTGCTTAATATTACAGTGGACTCGGGCCATCAAAGAAAGGGTGCCAAATTCACACCTAGGGCTTTTCACGACCCCACTCATGGTTCCAACCATGGTGAGCAGCCTAGCAGCACCCCTGGTTCTTACGTCACATTATACATTTTTTTCCTAGTACAATAAATAGACAGTAGTGAGCACATATACAAGCTAAAAAGTGGTGTTCATGTACAACTGCCAGAATGCTCTAATAGCCTGTGCTGGCTTTCCCTGCCGAAGAATAAGCTTTAAAGGGCATTTGTTGATTTGCTGTTAAAGGAGTCCCATTTATTTGCTCAAACCACTATTTAAAGTTTTATAAGGAGTCACTGCTTCCAATGAACCCAAAGCTCGTTATAAAACCTCACATTGAAAACAAACACTTGTAACAAAAAGCCCAACAGGGAAGTGCTTTTCCACATTTTACAGAGATGCCTCAAAGACCACATAATTATATTGTTTGAGGGCGCAATGGTGCAGTTTATACACAAACCGCAACAAAATGCAATTCTTTTGTGTGGGTTTTAAAATTTTAGGATTGAAAAGTAAGAAATTTAGGTGTCAGTGACATTTAATACCCTCTCTTCAGTCCAGGATTTCACGTATTGAAAGTGAATGAGCCAGTTTATGAAAACAGACAATAATTGTATTTATTTATATATATATGAGAGCGACTTGCTTGTGTACAGTGAATGCTACTTTTACAATTAATAGTACCCTTTATTCCTACATGTTTAACGTCACATGTTGCAATTACCTGTTTGCCCACCCATTGTACAGTGTTGTGAATTGTGTTGGTGCTTTTTGTCTAGTTGAGCGTGATGGTCAAAGAACGAGTAAGCCAAATTTATTTTCTTGCATTCACTTTTTTGGGTGGCAAATATGCCTCTGTCAGACAAGTGGTTTGCCACCAAGACTGTCATACTGATCACAGTCTATCAGCCAATAAACGATATATTAGACAACAGTTGTACTTTTTGGGTCCATTTGACATTTAGTTTACGTTAAGAATCTTAGGAGTCTGCTAATATCATGTTTGGTTCTTATTTAGAACCTATTTGTGGTTACATGTAACATGAGTTATGAGACATGGACTATAATGGCTCCTTTGGGAAAGAAAGGGGAAATACTTACGTTTTTGTTACACATTGTTTGATTAGAATTAGGTCCATTCCAGAAATTTTGGTTGCTATATTGAATCCCCTGTCAACGACTCAATTTCTTATTTCCACGGTTTGAAATTTTATGCAACTTCAGAGTTAAAACGGTCTTCAGGTTCAAGCTGCAGACATGATCTACGTGGAGTTTCACAGAAAGGTGCTATATGAAATAACTACTATTCCATACATGCTCTTTTTCCATTTTTCCATCTCTGTGTTCTCGGTCAGTGCTTCTGTGATTTCTGGCTCTCGCGTCATCTGTTTAATTCATCTTAAAACTATGGTAAAGAATGTATTGATTGAGAATCTAGCCAGAAAATTGCTTGGAGGAAACAGAACTCTGAATATGTTTCCGTTCTTGATTAACCACATACTTTAATGGGAGAGTAGGTTTGTGGTCAACTATAGTGAGCCCCAGGTGTACAAACATGGCGTCCTCTGAATCCAGAGACTGCAACTATAAGCCACCAAAATTTTGCAATAAAAATAAAGGTCCTGTTCCAACCCTCATTTTATTAAAACAGCTGTGAATTTCCTCCACTTTCTTTATTCTTATGTAATATAGTAGAGCCACCGAATGCTGTTTTTGGTAGTAGAGCACAGGGCTCAAAACATCCCAGGCACCTGGTCTCCATGGCGACTTGAAAATTGGCCCTGGCACCTGGGTTTTTTTTATCAGTCCTTTGGCTAAAGCGACCGGCTGAATGAACATTGGAGACAGCCGGGGTTGCCATGGGGAGCATGGAGGTGGCCGGCTCAGGGAGCATTGTTGCCGGCTGCCCTGGGTTTAAAAAAAAAATAAAAGAAAAATGGTAAATACATTATAATTTTCAATGGTATCTATTCCAAAAAAAGTTTTGTTTTTTTAGTTCAAATGTAAATTACCTATGCAGTTGGTATACAATTTAGTTCTGCTAAAAATTGACATGGACATTCTAGGGTTTTTATTTATTTTACATGGAATCTCTGTGGGGTTTGTTTGGGCATTTTTTTGGGGGGGGGGGGGCAAAGCCATTTTATCTGCACCTTTTGCAGCTATTTGCATGCATATGCCCCAGACTGCATTTCAGCATAGAAGATATTGGGGGTTATTTATAAAATATGCTACATTCACTTTGTATGCCGTTTTCTTGGTGCTTTTCGGATTGGGACTGTCTATTCCCTTGTTTGTGCCAAAAGGTTTCTTATTATGCCACTATCGTAATTTTTTTTTTGTCCTGTTCCATTTTTATCCTCATTTTAGTTCACACATTTATCACTATCATAGTATGCAAAGTGTGCTTTTATACACATTTTCCTCCACTGTCAGATTGGCAGGTTTTCTGAGACAGGGTTAATATGGCTGATGTCATCCTTCATGTCTTTTATCAGATTATGAATCATCACTCCATCTATCCTATACATTGTCAAAATTATGCAGCAAAGACCTGCTCTACATTGGACACAAAAATTGCTTAAGTCCACACAATATAGCAATGGAAATCAGCTATGTGTTGTAACTTATATCCATATATGCATAGAAATATTGTGATGCTTTATCCTATGTGTGTGCTTTTAAAATAAGCAAATAGTTTTTTTTGTGCTTTGGTGTTTTTATAACTCCTCCAGCGCCAGTATTCTGCAAATTTTGTTTTATTGTTAAGTTTAGCGAAATATGTTAAATAGACCTGATTTGCAGTTTTATTTTATGATTTTCAAGTTCATGGTGCAAGTATGTGTATATGGTTTGACTATGCAGTGACAGAAAAGGTTTTTTTTTTCCAGTGTGGATGTAGAGAAAAAAAAATGCTAATATGCCACTAGTTGAGCCTTCTCAACATGAAGTCTTGTTCGTGGACATAGTGACTACCATTATCTATACTATTTATCTAACCTAGGATTCAGACCTGTGTGCCCTGCTCAAAATCTGGTTCTGTTAATGACTACCATTTTTGTATAAACTTGTCTGTATGTGTGAAAAGCTTAACACGCCATCACAGAGTATGATTACATACATCAAAGCATGGAAATGCTTTCCTGTTCAGATGGGATTAAGCTGGTTTGCATTAGCTGTGCATGAATTACATGTGGATGAAATACATTTATTGACTGGAAGTTTTTTCTCCCCCACTATCCGTGCAGGTATTTACCTCTCAGACCTCACGTACATAGACTCTGCATACCCATCTACTGGCAGCATTTTGGAAAACGAGCAGAGATCGAATTTAATGAACAATATTCTGAGGATCATCTCTGACTTACAACAGTCCTGCGAATATGGTAAGTGTTGGCTCTTCAATGAGAGATTGGGGGTTTTCCTCTATAGAGATAAAAGTCCTGTGATAAGGACAAAAACTACAGTTTGTAAAAAAATAAATAAAAATAAAAAATACATAGAAATTGTCAGGGTTTTTATTCCAGTATTGGGATTTAACCATTTAAAAACTATTGACTACCTTTGCATTAATAACAACCTGGTATAAATTTCCAGTTTCAATGCTCTACTTATGTAGAGTTCCACAATAAACTGAACATCATCCCATGCTGGCATGAGGTCTTGGGGACGTAGGTGTGCTGTCGGTTAAATAGAAAGTATGCCTTTGGTCTTGATGTGGTGAAAGATGAATGGGCAGAATTTCAGAATCGCACAGTCTAGAGATGACCTATAGAAGCTATATTCTACATCGGTGATTTACAAATGTCCCCCCAAAACCTCACGGTGCAAAATACCAATACAGAAAACCATCAAAACTGGCCCACTTGGGTCCCTTTAATGCTGTGTTCCAATAGTCATGATACAACTATTCTCCCAAACTGGACTATGTTAACTAATCCAACAGGACCAGGCCAATGGCAGGAATAACTGCACAGCCTCCACTGCACAGTGACTAGGGGGAAGTGAATACATATCACTTCCACCCCAGAGATGCATAGCCATACAGGGGGAGATAAGGTAGCCAGCTGACTAGCCCCAGTGTGCTCCTATTGAACCCCAAGGAAGCCACTGTACCCAAAATGTATCAAACAGCAGAGTGGCTTAAATATTCTGCAGTATACTGTAATCATTTCAATGTATGTGCATGGTTATATATATGTGTGTGTGTGTGTGTGTCCCTTGCCATACATATCTGTTTGTGGTTTATTGTTTGGCAGTGTGTATTTTATGCATGTTTGTCTGAGGATGCATATGAGTAGCTGGGAATGTGCATTTTATTTTGTTTTCTAAACCTTGCATTTTATATATAAAGTCTACAAAGATGGGATTCCAGCATGTGAGGTGTGCCCCACTCAGTATCTTCAGAAGGGTCTTTTGCACACTCTGTGCTACCCGTTTACAGTTAACATCTTGAAAAAATGGAAAGTTGACCTTTATAAGAATGTATTTTTTTTTTATTGTAATATAAAATCCAGACTTATCTGCGTGTTTATATAGCTGTAGTGAAGGTGTTAAAGTAATCCATATGTGGTGACATGTAGATCCATTTAATAATTCATTGTTTTCACTGGAGAAATTTAGAAAAACACTGTTCTAGAGTAAGTTAGTGATACTTGAATATCTGAATTGATACATGTTTGTTATGTCACAACTGACTCCATGATACTCTAAAGCAGGGGTCCTCAAACTTTTTAAACAGAGGGCCAGTTCACGGTCCCTCAGACACTGTTGGGGGCCGGACTATAAAAAAATATTAACGAATTCCTATGCACACACACGCATAAGGACATAAATACACACACACATACTGACATACATAAACGGATACATACACATAAACACATACCGACAGACATATACACACATACACCGACATACATATTGACATACATACAAAGCTGTATTCATGGCACTATCGCTCCCTCTGCCTCCCTCACGCGCCCACCCTCGTTAAATAAAGGGTTATAAACCCTTTATTTACTTACCTTATCCCAGCGCGGATTTCCACTCGGCACTGGGTCAACGCTTCGCCCCGTCCGACGTCCCGCGACAAGCGGTTGCTAATGCACATGAGAGGCAAGTGCCGCGCGCGTTAGACCTCATAGGAAAGCACAGAATCAATGCTTTCCTATAGAGAAAAATCTGACACTGGATGTCCTCATACAGAGTGTGAGGACATCCAGCATCAGATACTGGACCAAAGGACCGTTTTGATCCATGAAGCACCCCTAGTGGCTGTCTGGGAGACAGCAACAGGAGGCAGACTTAGAGCTGCAATGTAAACATTGCAGTTTCCCCGGAACTGCAATGTTTTACGGTGCAGCACTAAGTGCAAAAGGGACACTTACCCAGACCACTTCAATGAGCTGCAGTTGTCTGGGTGCCTATACTGTCCCTTTAATCATGTATATAGTACCTGGACAGACCCAGAGTTTTTTGTTAATTATTTGGAGTAAAATTATATTCTCCTCTCTTATTTGTTTTTTTCAGAAATCCCTTTGCTGTCTCATGTGCAGAAATACCTGAACTCTGTACGCTACATCGAGGAGCTTCAGAAATTTGTAGAGGATGACAATTACAAGTAAGTTTAGATTACATAAACTTTGACCTTTCTTTTTAAACCCATTGTTGAAAGTGAGCAAATCATCCATATTAAATATGTATAACAAACATATATTTGTATAACAAACAGTTATTATATAGTGATTGATCCAGAATGCGTTACATAGATTAGCAATATTATATTCATTTACCAGTAGGGTTTTATACATTCACATCGAACATAATAAATCATGACAGAATATAAACGGTCACCTTTCAAAAAACCTTGTATTCAGGAGGAGTCATACTGTGTTAAAGGACCACTCTAGTGCCAGGAAAGCATACTCGTTTTCCTGGCACTAGAGTGCCCTGAGGGTGCCCCCACCCTCAGGGTCCCCCTCCCGCCCGGCTCTGGAAAGGGGAAAGGGGTAAAAACTTACCTTTTTCCAGCGCTGGGCGGGGAGCTCTCCTCCTCCTCTCCGCCTCCGTTCCTCCCCGTCGGCTGAATGCGCACGCGCGGCAAGAGCTGCGCGCGCATTCAGCCGGTCACATAGGAAAGCATTCATAATGCTTTCCTATGGACGCTTGCGTGCTCTCACTGTGATTTTCACAGTGAGAATCACGCAAGCGCCTCTAGCAGCTGTCAGTGAGACAGCCACTAGAGAATTAGGGGGAAGGCTTAACTAATTGATAAACATAGCAGTTTCTCTGAAACTGCTATGTTTATAAAACAATTCGTTAACCCTTGCTGGACCTGGCACCCAGACCACTTCATTAAGCTGAAGTGGTCTGGGTGCCTAGAGTGGTCCTTTAATGTAATGGAGCATTCATTATGAGAATCTGTGTTCATTAATGGTATTAAGGATATATAATGTCAGATCTATATGGGATATGTTGGCAAGTAATAAAATATTACTGAAAATTAGAATGGCGCACTAACATCATAAATATGTTATGCCCCATTGTTACTTGTGAGGTGGCAGTTGTCTGTATTCCTTTTTTCCCCAATATTGTGCGTGTTCTCCCATACAAAGAAATATAGAGGAAAACATAAAAACAAATCATATAATAGTATATTGTATGTACATAGTGTAAAAGCAGCTGAATGCATATATCACCATAGGTATTGCTGACGAATTTAAACTGGAACGTTGTTTTTTGTGTATTATTTTTTTTATCATTAATATTCATATCTATCTGATTTAAAAAAAAAACTGCAGTGAAACTATATTTATAGGCAAACACGATCTGCAAGCATTGGCTCAAAACACTAACTTGCAGATCTTTACATAAAATGCCTGTCTTGAGTGAATATATGGGGAATTAGTCACATCATATGCACACAACAGAGACATTGGATCAAACATCTGGTAAAGAGAATATTTCTTTCTTATAGTGATGGTGGCACCCAGGAATAATCCTTACATAGAGGATTATTGATCTTGCTCATCTAGTGAGGCATAGCACTCCAATGCTTCTCTGCTTCCTGTTTCTTCTCTTTCCCGTGATATCTTTTTCTGCCTGCTACAAACTTAGCAGAGGAGTAATATAGTTATGTAGAGGGAGTAGCATAGTTATGTAGAGTTACTCTTGGGAGGAAGAGAGGAGCAAGTTTTGTAGTAAGAAGCCTAGATGGCTTTGGTATGAAGGTATTCGTATGCCGACCATCTGGACCGGACCCCATGATTACAAGTTGCACTGTACACTAAGTGGATGTTCTCATTCGCATATTTATGGATGATGGATCTAATTTAATATGCCAGATAGTGTAACTGCACATTTTGTATGACAGCTCAAGGTCTGATCCAAATAGAAAAAGCTTTTCAGTAACATCTGTACCTATCATCTGGAAGTGGTCATGTGATTTTTCTTTATTTAAACAATCGTAATTTTTGGCCAAAATGTAGGTCTGGTTGTAATTCAGTACAGCTAGACCTTGCGTGAGGAATTCAGATGAGTTAAAACTCCCCCTTTAACATTTGGACTTACCAGTGAACCAATATTTTCTATTGCGTTACCTTGTCTGCCTTATTGCCACTGCACAGAAATGAACAAATTACTTTAGTTTAGTTACATCATCTCTGCTCCTAATAATGGTTATTAGGGTTGCTGTAATTTGCAAAGTACGTAGCATCACGTTGTTTGTTTGGCATACCCTGAAGACCACGATGTTCCCACTGTGTATTACAACATAACTTAATTTTCTGAGACAAAACAGCAATTTGTGCTTTTTTTTAAAGAGAAAAAATTGCAAACAGATGCATCTGGAGTGTTTGGGATAAAATAAGGCAAAAAGGTAATGTCCGTGGAATAAACATGCAACGGAAAATAAAGGAAAAATGTCTCTGCACATCCTTGCAGGAACTTCATCTTCAACAAACTGAAGGATTTTACTTGTAACTTGAAGAAAAATTCCCTAGATAATGCATAGTAGTGTATATCTCTGTTCCTATACGTCTTCTATATACCTGGCCACGATGATTTGTAGATTCATTTACTTGCCAAATGTTGCATGGTAGTCTCATCCTTTCTTGGGTTGGTTCGGAAATAAACCAAACTTGTAAAGACAGTGAAAATGTGTTCCTTATCAGTTTTGTTGACAGGAGTTGCAAAAAGTTGGGTTTGTGAGGTTTTTTTTATCCTACAAATTCAGGGGCTGCGCTATCCTGTAATTGGCTTTCCTTTGTGCAACCCTGCACATGTATTTCAGACCTATTGTTATTCATTCCAGAGGCTTAATTTATTTATTAATTATTAATGCCCTCTACTCTGAGGTGATCTGAAAACGGCTTACAAAGGTTTTTCATAGGCACATTTTGTATATACAGAGTAAATGTGGGTTAGAGTTCTAAAGTTAGAACACTCTACATGGAAATCAGTGGCATGTTCCCTCTGATAACACTTACATGATACATACCTCCTAACATTTCAAATGGATAAAGAGGGACAATTTAATTTTAGGGGAGTGAGTGGGGTGTGACCAGGGGCGGGGCTGTTTTGTAACAGTTTAAGTGACTAATGACAATTTATGCAGCTACAATAACAATTAGGATAGAAGAGTGACAAAAGTATTGGGCCCTTAAATAGGTAATGTTCCTCCCTAATAGGGACATTTGGGAGCTATGCACTAATGAGGCCCAATGATCCCCTATGATCTATCTGTAAATAAGTTATCTTTAGACCATTTCTGTTGCTTTGTTTCCAGAAATCTCTTCAAGGTGTTATAGCTAATGTAAAAGATTACAACAGAGTGATAACAAGACCTCATTTGCATATGACTGCCCATAATGTTTAGCTTTGATTCATTGCATGCCAGAAGTAAGTTTCTATTGGAGTATATAGGTCAGATTGTCGGGTATCAATGCATCTCTATTAGGAGTGTTCAGAGTCTCCATGCAGAGTGTTAAGACACTGATTATCAGTGCTGCACATTGACATCTGAAGCATATCTTCAGGACTCTGAAAAGCCCTCTCAATGACACCTCTGGTTCAGATATGTAGGTGATTATATTTTATTACACCAGGACTACTATGTTGTAGTATTGTGGTGAAAAGACATCTCTTCAATAAACAGCCGTTAATCCCTGCAAAAGTAAAATATTAGATAACAGTGAGTGGTGATATAACCATACTCTGTTAATTAGAAAACAGATCTTAATGGTGGAAACATTAAAGGAACACAGCCGGTAGCAATGGGACGCAAGCTGAATAAACAAAAGCCCGACAAGCCCAGAACCGGCATGAACATAGAAGACCTCCTTAGGCAAGCACACGGAGCATGCAGGCCCAAGATGGCCGCCGACATACACGGGTTCTCTGACTCCTCGGAGGAGTCGATACTGGGGATGGGAGCTGCTTACCTACCTCCCCTTCCTTGGCCCCATACTGCCCCACAGACTGCCGACTCGACTCCAGTAACCAATTCCACTCTGAAGGAGTTATTGCACAGCCTCCTGTTGACCTTATAGGCCGACATGGCCTCACTCCGGCTGATCTAACTGGCTTGGTAAGCCGACTGGGGTCAGTGGAGACAACAGCGGCAGAACAAGCCCAGACATTTACCACTCTCGCCAACGAAGTGCAGACCCTCAAGACACAGCAAGCAGTCTTTGAGCTTCGTTTTGCAATGATGGAGTACGGCAAACGCAGAAATAACCTCAAGATCAGAGGTATCCCAGAGGCGATGCCAGCCACGAAACTCCTGCACGTATTGAGGAGGCTGATGGGATTTCTCCTAACAAGTTGATCCGTCTCAATGCCTGTTGATATCGCCACAATAGTCCGCCATATACATACAATCAACCTCACTCTAGGTATAGGTTATGTGTAAACGCAGTATACAGAGCGCTAGCGCTTTCAACACTATACTTCACGGTTCACGCTCTTCCCTCCATCTTGGCACCAAGTCAGCAATCTAGGGATGTCTATAAATGACAAGGAAACACTCAACCGAGAGCCCACCTCGCACCCTTAGCTGGGCCTGAAAACAAAGTTCTCACCCGGCTTACAAATAGACCACTACATAATTACCAAAAAAAACTCAACCCACCACCTAGTCCACCACCTAGTCCACCACAGTACACCGAACACAGCCATTCAAATTCATGTTGTTTCAAACTTGCAAACGTGTACTCTTTCTTGTTGCATACTCATGCCGATGGAATGAGTACAGATAAAGAATTAAAAATAAAAAATAAAAAAAAATCTGCAGAGACCTACTATATAGACACCAGAACAACTATATTAAAGGAACATTATAGTTACCCAAACAACTTTAGCTTAATGAAGTAAACTATTACCAGAGCAGGAGATAAGAAATGATAAGTTAAATAGAATTTGCAATAAAGGAAATGTAAACATTAGATGACTCTTTACAGAAAGTGTTTAGGAAGCCTTTGTAAGTCATATGTAGGGAGTTGTGACTAGGGCTGCACAAACAAAGTGATCTAACTCCTAAATGGCTAACAATTGAGCAGTGAGGTTGCATGGAGCATGATCTATACACAAAAACTGCTTCATTGATCGCCCCTCACCCTTCCCCCCCCTATACCCTATCACGCATAACCCAGACTTCCAAAGAGGGCTTTCAGGTACTACGTACAACCTATATCATACTGGTAAGATCCTGCAACTTAAAGACATCTTCGAAAACAACAATAAAATTGTAAACCTAACACAACTGATTCCCAATAAAACTCCAACTGGTAACCAACGGTTACAATACGCCCAACTGATCCACTTCCTTAAGAAGGCCAACCTCCTAAATATAGAGATAAGGTCACTGACCGACTTCGAACAAATATGCTCTAACCATTCAATCACCAAGAAAGTACTGTCCACTATGTATAAGCTATTATGGAAATCAAAGGAACTATCATTGCCCTCTTGCACGGGTAGATGGATGGAGGAACTCCAGGTAGAAATATCCCCAAAAGACTGGAGAACTATTTTCCTGAACGCACACAAATCCACCACGTCTGCTGCAGCTCAGGAAGGCAATTATAAGCGAATCACCCGTTGGCACTACACCCCGGCTAAAATTCAACAGATTCATAGCCTAAACTCACAGACATGTTGGAGATGTAACCATGAACCAGCACATCATGCCCACATATGGTGGCTTTGTCCTCAAATAGCAACCTATTGGAAAAGAATACAAACCATGACACAAACGATACTCGGTGCCTCCATTCCTCTCACCCCGCAGTACTACTTATTCTCCTTACCCCCTCCAGGGATAGGTAAAGACAACACATCACTGTTCAGTTACTTAATAATGGCTGCATCGCAGCTCATACCTAAATACTGGAAAAACAAGCAGACCCCCTCTATCAGAGAGTGGATAAGTAAAGTAGACGAAATCAGACAAATGGAAGAAATAACCTTTGCACAAATGAAAAACTTCCAAACCTTTACCAAAATCTGGAAGCCATGGCTTCACTTTCTAACCACCAATACACTATCTGCATAGACACAAATACAAACACAGCCTCCCTCCTCCCCCCCTCCCCCTTTCTCCCCTCCCTTACTCCCCCCGCCCATGTAGTTCGCTAACTGCCTACTCTAAATATAGTCACACGCCACTCCCCGCTCAGTCCAGAAAAAGGACCCTGTATACACGGATAACGATTTTCCCGCACAAAACAGTCGACCCTGTCCACACCAGCTCATTGGGGAACATACCTATGCACTTAATTCATTGACCAGTAACATTGCATCAACTACGCTTCACTTTCTTGTTATGTTATTGTTATTTTATGTTGGTTACATTGTATGTAAAAATTGACATTTCTGTTTATTCAGCCTGACTCGCAAATCAGATTCTAACTTGCTGAATTCTATGTCAGAATACTCAACTAACTTTTATATCATGTGACTCAATTACCCTGTCATATTATGATATTTGCTTATCATTTGTAGTTGTTTCATGCGACATGTTGTAACACTCCTTTTCCTACCTGCAAAAATAAAATAAAAACTTAAATTTAAAAAAAAAAAAAAAACTGCTTCATTAAGCTAAAGTTTATGTGACTATAGCGTCATTTAAGCTATAGTTGTTCTGGTGACTATAGTGCCCCTTTATTATCTCTTGTCTTTGATTCATGAAAATTAAAAATGGTTTTCCATATTCTGGAAAGCCTCATACCTAACAATACAAAAAAATGTAATTGAGATCAGTCTTTTGATCATCATCTTCCTTCTCTTGTCCACTTAGTTGTCATTCTAACCTTTCATTCCTCATGTAAGCAGCGGGCTGCTTGTAAAGGTTGTGTCTGTATCTAGTACAGCTTTATTTTCAGTACACACTGTGCCTTAATATTTATGACCGCTATGCTTTGATTGAATAAAGATAGAATAGCTCCAGATATAAGAAAAAACCTACTTTGATGCTAAAAATGGATTGAGGAGGTAAAATAGGGCATAATACAGAGCAAATGGCAGAAATAAACCAAACAAATGAGGGTCAGAGCCTAAAAAAAAAAAAAGGATCCTAACCTCACTAAGATTACCTCCAATGTTAGAATATTCTAAGGTAGTAGCAAATAATTTATTACTAACAGAGAATCAGTAACACACAAAACACACCAAGTGCCCCCCAACAAAAAAGTGAGGTGAGTTAGTCAAGATCTAGACTACTTAATGCAGTTAAAAAGAATGGGGAATCACGGATTAAACTGGGATGTCTGCAGCAAGGCTTAGGTCGTAAGTGGTAATTGCATCATGTAATAAGCAACCATAGGAGTCTTGTATTTAAACGCCCACAATAGATGCACTAGTAACTATAAATAGTAAAGATGGATAAATAGTAAAGATGGGGCGCAAAGGCAGTACATAAAGAAGAACCCTAGTTTAATTTTTTATTTTTTTCTCCTACAGACTTATTAACTCTTAACAGGGAACATTTAAATAACTGCAGGTTTTTAGTATCACTCCAATGGCCATTTAAGTGTAAGCTGACTTGCCACGTCAAGACAGGTATATATCTGGGGGGAAAAAATCCATTGTCTTGTTACATGCATCATACGGGAAAATGCTGCTTTAGAGTCCTATTAAATAAAGCTTAAAAAACTGAATTGGGCTCCAAAGTAAAGACTATATTAGTGCCAGATGAGCAAAAGCATTTTTCCTATATGCAGACTCGTGTCTCCTTCCCTTCTTTTCTTGTTTCTTTATTTATTAAACAATAAATCGAATGCTGAGAGAATAGTCTGAAGCATTACCCTGGGATAAAATAAATAGTTTTACGCTTGCTAGAAGGCTTGTAGACTCTTCAGAGTTTACACAATCTAATATTTAATTATGTCGTAATCCATTTGCCACACATGGAATGCACATGCAGATAAATACCAGTTGATACTCTGCACCAGGTAACGAGCAAAAGCATTTGAAGAATCGTCAAGTAAACAAAAAAGGTCCCATTTCACAATGGTGGTAAAATGCAAGAACACAAACATGGTTTAGCTTTACTTCACTGTATGTTCAGTGGCTCTTTGAGTCACTTGCACACTGCTGGTATTGCATTTGTCAGTCTTCAAAATAATCTGATCATTATCTGTTTTTACGCAGATTATCCTTAAAAATTGAACCCGGGACCAGCACTCCTCGTTCTGCAGCTTCAAGAGAAGACTTAGTGGGTAAGGATCTACACATTGCAAGAAAAAAAAAATAAAACTTATAGGAGCAATCTACTACACCAAGATTTTCATATTTTAGGCCAAATGAGAAAAACATCTCAAACTCTATTTTGTCCACAAATTCATGGTTTAGTTAAATATCCCAGTAGTAGAAGGGGCTAGTATCTGTCATGTGGAATGGTGAAATTTATTGAGCAGTGATTGCCATCCCAGCACCCAGGTCCTGTTTTTTTTTTGGGGGGGGGGGGGGGTTTATCAGTATCTGTACTGGAACATAATTTTAGTTGTTAACCCTCTGGGTTTATCAAAGTATAAAATATAACTCGATGTTACCATTTTTTCCCCCAGGTTCCGAGGTTGGCGCTTCACCTCAAAATTCTCGTAAGAGCATTCCAGTGGAAGGAGTGTTACTACCACCAACACCACCTTCTCCACGAAACCTGATCCCCCATGGACATCGCAAGTGTCATAGTCTTGGATACAAGTCAGTATCCGTTCAAATGTATTTGCAACTAGAATATTACATGTTGGTGTTTTTTTTTTTATATTTAATTTGTTTTTCTTTACAAAGACGTCTTTGACCTTACACTGTATCAAGCTTTCATGAATCTGAAAGTGGAAACTTGCTGTATGGGTTTCTTGGAGTGCACAACAGGTTTAAAGGAAATTTGTTGTGAAGGAAATAGTATGGCTTGTGCATTTAAATTCAGATCTTGTGTAGTAATCTGGGCTGCATTCCTAGTGGCAGATTCTAAGCAGAAATTGTATCCTTTCAGTTTCATCCATAAAATGAACACAGCAGAGTTTAAAAGTGCGACCTTCCCCAATGCTGGACCGCGGCACCTTCTAGATGACAGTGTTATGGAACCTCAGACACCCTCACGAGGACAGGCTGAAAGTTCCACACTTTCTAGTGGAATATCCATAGGTACGTGTAACAATTCGGAACAAAAAAAGCTATATTATCCTTTACCCCCTGCAATGCCAAGATCCTGCGCAGCTTTATTACTTACTTACTCACATTACAATATTAAACAACAAAGGAAAAATAAAATTGATTTGAGACTTATTTTAAAGTGACATTGTTTTGTGTTCATTTTGTTTTACAAAAACTGTGATCTAACATTGCTTCAAGCCTTCGTAGATTTCAAACTAACTTTTTACACATTGGGGGAAAAAAATTCCACTGCCAGTTTCAGCCAGGGTTGTCTTAAATTTCATTTCATGGATTTATTTTTCAGTGAGCCTTACTAATCAGCAAATTGTAACCTTTACTTTATTTATATTGATGATCATTTTGGAGAAATTATGCTCTTGCCATTAACTAGTAGGATTCACAGAATGCATTCTAAAAGTTTTTACAAAGTGATGTTCTTGTTTGGTGTTCTCTCCTGTATATAAAGTCTGGGACAAAATTTAACTCGTCCACTGTAAAAATGAGGCTGCTTGTGTTTGTGTCAGGGTTAATCCCACGTTACACTACATTCAGCTGAAGAACATCATCCTGGCAAATGTCAGTGGAATATTAACGTCTAGGAATTGTTGAGGAAAAACTAAATCCCACTTGTGAGCCGTTTTTTAAGCTGTTAATTTGGGTTGTAAAATGAAACCAGTGTATGCATAGTAATTCTCCTGACAGCAAGCCAGTGAAGTAATGTGTAAAGTACATTAACTCTATTTCAGATAGACCTTGTCTAGATAATTTTTTGTGCACCACAACGTAGATCTGTGTGTTAACACTAACCCTAATTTATTACCAGAGAGATCATATAACATCAGTCCAATGTAAGCATTACAGCTTATACCGTTAATACTGTCTGTATGTACACGTATGATTGTTAAGGAGGTATTCAATTTCTTTAATGGAAAATGCCAAATAGAAAGAAAAACGGCATTTACGCCATTTACAAATTGCCATTTTCTCTATTTACTGGAAATATGCTTCTTTTGGGAACCAGGAAGTGTCTGAAATGTTGTTAGTTAATCCCAGTACTCCCATTGTTCTCATGGGGAGAACTGTACATATTCTAAACATAGAAACATAGAATGTGACTGCAAATAAGAACCATTTGGCCCATCTAGTCAGCCCAATTTTCTAAATACTTTCATTAGTCCATGGCCTTATGCCTATCCCATGCATGCTTAAACTCCTTCACTGTGTTAACTTCTGCAAATACCTAATTAGTAGGGGTATATGAAATGTGCTGTTTACTTACAAGTATTTACATTCATGAAAATACATGAATGACCCGACTTTACAACATCATAGAAGCAGCAGCTCTTTGTGCCTTTGTGTTCTCATGGCTGCAAGACAGGCTGTCTCGTAAAATATTGATAGACTACCTACTAGTCACTTAGAACTTATGTTTGTGGCACATACACCATATATGTACATTGTACAAAAAGTGGCAAGGGGTGTATTGTAGGTTCCTGTGTAATATCAGGAGGAGATGGGCTGGATAAGGATTGGAAGAGGGATTATAGCATCATAACCTATACATAAACATTATGGGGCTTGGAGAGTTCCTTTGCAGGTATAATTCTTACTGTAGCGGTGTAAATGAAGTTTGACTTACTTAAATGTAGATAAACATCCTCCTGTTTAGAGAAATTGCTGCAAAGAAAAAGTAGCCCATTATTTTTGTTAAGGTTTGACATTGATCAGCTTAATACATTTCCCACAGTTTTCATCCCTAATATGGGAAATCAACAAGCTCTTGTTTTTTTGCTTGGTTTTCACTGATTTTCCATTATTATATATTTAGTCTATCAGAATAGGTTTACTTTCTAAGGATTCTTCGTGTGAATGAAGGTTAGGATTTTGTCGTTGGAATAGGTTAGCTTGTTTAAAGTCTCTTTCCCCTTCTCCGGTGTGCTCTGCCTTTTTAATGCTATACTTACGTTTTTATTCTTCCTGGGAATCTGATTAAAATAAACCCTAAATCCTTCTGTAGTTCTACTGCCAGATTCAATGGAAGTGTCAGAGAAAACTTTACCCTTTTTTTCTGAAACCGGTTTCCTAAAGGGTATTAATTTTGCTGCCTAGGAGCATTTGTGGCTTTGGCCCATTTGGCAAAGAAGTTATTAATTCTATATGTGCCAAAGGTTTGTGTAATGTGTTGCTTACGTCTCTAACAGTAAATTGGGAAAATCTTACCAATGGTCATAATATTTAGACTATTACTTTACAGTTGGTAAATGTTTAAATTAAACTATTACTGTATAGATCTTCTGCATGTCTTATATATATAGCATTTCATAAATCATCATACCTTTTTCTGTAAAAAAAAAAGTAAATATACGCAATGCGTATAGAGATAGATGTATATAAACATTTGTTATTCTTTGAATTGTTACTTACAAAAGAAATCAGATATGTTTATATATATATATAGAACAGAGTAAATGTGGCCTTGATCTCAATATTTTAAGGAGATAATGTGAGATATTAATTAAGATGTTAAAGGCACAAATTACCCCCACACTAACAGTGTGTTCCCATGATGGGATTTTGTCATAAGACGTTTAATGCAGGACAAAGCCACAACCAACCTTTGGATTCCAATGGAAATTTGAAATAAGATATTAAAGAAAGTCTACAGCCATAAATCTCCAGCGAGTCTTAATTAAAGGTAGATACAGCATACTGTCTTAGGAGTATTAATAGAAAAAGTACTGTAAAGACAGGTAATATCTATAACCTAAAGTGCCTTTGAGGGCACCCCTTAAAGTCTAAACCTTCATCTCCTCCCAGAATTCCAAAACCGTATAGGGTAAAGAAAACAAACTCCTTCCCAACTCTCCCACAGCAACCACAAATGAATGAATATTGAAATAAAATAAAGATCTTGTCAAGCTAAAATCACAGCATGGTGGCTTGTCTAAAAGTTAGAATATAGCTGCAGCATCAACCCTAATCTCACTGCCGACCACTGCTCTAAACTGTCCCGACGCATGTTTCGCCAAATAATGGTGTGTTTTTTTTTCTTTTATAATGTACTTAAAGGTTATTTTTTAATAATTTAATTATTTATTTATGGGTTGCCCTTCCATTTATAAAGGTCAGATTTGTGAGGTATGAGACCGTCTCCACCTTCGATCCTCCCTTTCTTTTCGCTTTCATGAACAAGTTAATCTATTTTGAGGAATTTTTCATTAACTACGTATACAAGGTCTGTAAAAATTAATACAAGCTTAAAAAGAAAGGGTTTCTTCACTTTTTCCTCATTAGTAATATTTTGTTCACACCACATATTGTGTTGTATTTAAATGGGCTGAAATAAAGCACGACCTACTCTTTACTAGGAAAGAGAGAAATTAATCTATAACAAACACACAGGAGAAGTGCTAAAACAGCCACCGTCACAAATGCATGGAATCTTGGAATAACCTGAGTTAGTAATGGCTTAAGCTGTAGTGCTATTGGTGCTTGCACAGTCTATTTAAGATATAAAACTACTAAAGCCTGAATCTTCCCATAGACATAGTTTTACAACACCTTTTGGAATATGCATCAAACTCACTACTAAATACAAAACCTTATGTGACGGTACATGATGTGTTCTCAGGCAGTGATGGTTAAATCCTACTCTGCTTGGTAAGCATCATGGGAAATATATTAATCTGTAGCTGATTTGCCAAGGGTTCTAAGCGTTTAGTAAATACCTCTTGCTACGGTCTCCGTTTTATCTCTGCCTTATTATCCTCCTTATGTCCACTGAGATCTAATGTCTGTGGATTTTGGGTTTCAGGAAGCAGTGATGGCTCAGAGATCAGTGAAGATATGTCATGGCCAGCGTTTGAAAGGTAAGATTTACACACCACAAGCAAGTATTCACACAGTTACATATGTACTTTTCTGGTTTTATATTACATACATGGTTTATTATGCTATAAAGAAAATAAAATGTTACAAAGAAAGAATTCACGAATCACTAGGACAGTGGAATGCACTGACATAATTGCTTATCTTTCAGTGAGTGGTTGATTGACAGACAGTTAGTTTATTGCTCCCTAAGAGATTGTAATGCTTGTGTGGAGCACAACCACATTAATAGAATCACTGAACTGTGAGAAACCAGCCCTATATAGCTCCTGCTATCTCACCTCTACCTTGGGGTCTAGCAGGGGGAGCTAATAGTCTGCACTCCAGGTGGCACAGATCTCTCTTCGTCATCTCTGCTTTGGCTGTTAGTACACACGAAGTTCAGTGGTATATGTATGCCCTGGCATCCGCAGAGCAGATCTCTCTTGAAAGAGATCCGTGTCACCTAGGACCATTTATTCAACTCCTTGCATAGGTTGTTGGTGCTGCACTCCCTCACCCCCACCTTGTTGCATCTCTGGCTAGAATTACATGTTTCCCCTTGAAACCAGTGTCTGCCATTGTGTAGGCAACAAGAGGCTAAATGTATTAGTCTGCAATGTTGTTGTTTTTTTTTTATGTCATTCCCTTCTCACGTAGTATCCTGCGTCGCTGCAGCTTTGTTTGTACATATCCTTTCAGTTTGTCGTATAAAATCACTAAATCTGAGTAGGCCCGGATAAGAGTTAGATGTGTGTCTCTGCAAATAGTATCATGCTACAAATGAATAAGGTATAGATATTTATGGGTAACTGAAAAACAATCTCACTATATCTTCCTTAAATACATGACGAGAATTCTATAAAATGTCTTCTTTAAGGAGATGGAAAAATATAAATATATTCAAGTACCTTGGTTGCAATTTATTTGTAAAATTTAACTTTTCTTAATAGACATGACTAGCAAAACAGCCTGCAAAACTGAGGGTGTTTGTTCTGTTATTGTGCAATGTATTGTTTGTTTTATTGTTATTTATTATATACCTGTTTGTTCTTGTTCTGTTCACTGAGGGATAGTTTTGTTTGCAGTAATAAACACAAATCTATACAAATATCACCATGAATATAATAGTAACATGAGACCAGTTGTAACCATGGCCCCATTTTTACCTATGTGACTATGGGTGCAGGGAATCTATGTTCTGCTCCATGTCTGATTCTATAAGATTAGTTTGTCCAAACTCCCTTAAATTTCTAGTAGGCCACTTGGAGATTAGATCTGGTAAATTATCTACTGTGCCCTCAGTACATAAGCCCTAAACAAAGCCCTAAAACCCCTCAGTATTGTTGTTCCCATGGTTTGACTCTTTTAGGTTTTGCGAGGTATATAGGTTTAGTCATATTTAGATCATAGTGCATTATATAGTAGTTGATATTTCGTTGTATGAATTTTTTATTTGGCCTTTCAATATAGCTGAAGCTCAGTACTTGCAATCATGAAATATAGAGCCTTTTCATCCTGTCCAATGCAGACTATTACATGGCATGTTGTATAGTTTAAATAGTGAATTTTCCTTAAAGGTACACTATTTTGTCAGGAACACAAACCTATATTCCTGACACTATAGTGGTAAACTAACTATTTAGGTCCTCGGGCCCTCTGGCATTGCATGGAAAAGGTGTTTATACTCCCTTTTTCTCCATCACCAGTTCTGATGTGGCTGCCCCTGCCTCTTGATAATCTCAGCCAATCCTATAGGAAAGCACTGGGAGGCTATTGCACATGCGCAGCAAAGCTCTACACTGCACCAATCAGCATCTCCTCATAGAGATGCATTGAATTAATGCATCTCTATGTAGAGTGTTCAGCGTCGTCATGTAGAGCGTGGAGGTGTGCAGCACTGGACTAAAAAGCACTTCTAGTGGCAGTCTGAATGATCACCACTAGAGGTGTTACTGGGCAGCAATGTAAACACTGCCTTTTTTTTTAAAAGGCAGCTTCTAAAGTGCGGTGGATGCATGGACATACTATGGACACCAGATCCACCACATTAAGCTGTAATGGGTCTGGTGACTATAGTGTCCCTTCAAACTACCTTACCAACTTGTTTTCTTGTTTTTCATAATTCTTCATGTAATATGCTTTATCTAATTGGAGTTTGACTGAATACGTGTTGAAAATTCTAATTGTCTAATAAAATAGCAGAGTAACAACTAAAACTAAACCTTGTGGGATTCAATCCGGTGTAATTTTATGCTATGATCTTTGTTTAACCCCTTAAGGACCAAACTTCTGGAATAAAAGGGAATCATGACATGTCACACATGTCATGTGTCCTTAAGGGGTTAAATCCAAAACTAAAAGTTGTTTTCTACAAAGATCAAGTCACTCACAGGTGAAAATGGCTATTGACCATTTCCACTCACCTGTGGACATGTGGAAAAATACAAAGTAGCCAGATCCAATAACATTTCAAATACATTATTATATCAATCACATACAAATGTCATGCTTGTTATAAATACTTGGCTAAGTGAGCAGATTTGAACTACTGAGATTAACAGACCAGGGATCAAATATATGTGACACTTAGACGATCTCCTATCTGCCTTCTGACTGCTCCATTATGGCTGTCAGTTCTTATGTAACTATTCCAATCTGTAATGGAATCCAACAGGACAAGGTTATACCACTCTATGGGTCCAATGACAAGAGGGGCATGGAATGGATACCGAGGCGCAGTGAAATCTGGAAGGTATAAGTATGCTGCTGTGGTGATGGGGTGTGACCAGGGCTACTCAACCTTGCGTGCTGGGTATATTTTTTCAGAGCTTTCTATCTGCTATGGGTGACCTTTCACATGGTTGTCTGTTGAATTTTCACCCTTTCTCCTACCTCTTTGAATCTGCCGTTTGCACATTATATTCAAATTATATTGTGTTTTTACATTGCCAAATTAAAGCTATGCTTTATTGATGTTTACAGGGTGGGATTCTTTTTTTTTATATTTTTTTTAATGTGGATTAGAGACCTCATTACCAAAATGTGTTTTCATAATGGCGAGGAGTAGATTCAAAGTTTTGGTCTGGTAAGACATGCTTCAAATTGGTTTACACCCTAGATTAATCCATTAAGAACAAATGAGGTTACATGCCATCATTCCATTTTGGGCAACGAGCTTGCAATGCCTGCTTTGAACATCTTTTTTTATGATAAGCAATGTAAACAATGCTCCTTAAATGTTAAGTATGTTCAATGCAGCATG
Source organism: Pelobates fuscus (assembly GCF_036172605.1). Lineage (NCBI taxonomy): Eukaryota > Metazoa > Chordata > Amphibia > Anura > Pelobatidae > Pelobates > Pelobates fuscus. Next base: position 53,523,002 of record NC_086323.1, read on the forward strand.
TGGTTGTAACAGTCCAGATCATGAAGGTGCATGAAATGCCATTTGTCCTTGAAGGGTTAAACACACTAAACAAAATAAGATTTTATTTATTTTATTATTTAACCTTTACATTGCAAGCCCCCTGGGTCCCTGCAGCTATCTGCCTAATTGCCCAGGAATAAGTTTGCAACATTATAGGCCTGCTCAAATAAATACAGTGCCAGACAAACTAGACAATATTATGTGATGTGCTGCTACCTCTAAGTGGATGTGTTCAAACATTAATTTAATAACATGTTAAATATTTGCATTTGAAACTTTCATAAATCATTAGATTAAATATTACATTTTTATGTGCTGAGATCTGCTAGATCTGTAGCACATATCTATATGTGCTAGTGAAATTAATGGCAAATATGAAGGTTACACCACACTGCATGCACACATCTGTTTCCTCCCATAATGCAAAGTGTAGTAATCGACAATACCCAGAATGCAGCTGAATAGTAGAAGATTGCGCTTTGCTTCATAAGTAGATGCACACACATTCCCATCCACAACCATACTATATATGACAAACCAGGTAAGCATTTACTCTTTTGCTGCCAGTGTCACAAGCACAATATATAGATTGTATTTCTATGTTTACTCAAGACTTACCTGATCATCTACATATTTGTATATGACCAGTTATGTCATCGGTATAAGGGTAGTGTGGCTCGGCATATTTTGACTGTAACTTAGTGTTGCTAATACATGTGTGGAGGATACAGTTATGTGTGTGTATAAAATATAACTTCAGTAAATTTATACAATGCTATCTCTAGATGTTACTAAACTGCCAATTGATGCATAAATGTAAATGTTTCACATACCTGAGGCCCCCATCTGTGGGCTCCCACAATGCTAGTCATATGGTTTAAAAAAACAAAACAAAAAGAAAACACATTTGGCAGAGCAATGTCAAGATTTGTCAAAGCACATCCCATTTATTTGACATGCTGAAAGTAAAATGCCTTTGGCATGGTAATATGTGTGGGTTTCTTTGTAAAAAGATTTCAAAGAGGACATGTCTCTTGTCTGGATTTTGGGTTGTCTTGCACATTCTGTGTTTTCATTGATTTAAGAAAATGTGAAAGGACACAGATGGACATGTGGAAAAAATACATCCCATTATAATAAGTTGTGAGCAGTGGTGGCAATATAAATGTTGAGAGGGCCCTAATGCAAAAAACATTGTACTGTTGGTATTTGAAAGTAGGAGTATATTGGTGTGTGTTCAAATATACCCATACATTGCCACAAATATACATATATACACAGAGATACGCACACTGACATACAATAAAATAAATACAGACTGACACACATGAACAGACACACTGACATAGAGTTGTGTGACATGTACCCTTTTTAATTCCGTATACTCCTCCCATTATCATAGTGATTTGGTTATTAAACCCTTCTTCTAATCTAGGATATCTGTGGAAGAGCAGGATTACTAGCAATAGTGCTATTGTCATATTTGTTTGTAGACAATGCATTGTAGGATCACAAATGGGTTGGCCCACTGACTTCTAGTAAGCCATAATCCATGTCTGGAATATACATAGCCATGAATTCACTTGTTTTATCCCTTGATATTTGTGCACAGTTGGATTGGTGTACTTTAAATGTGCACCAGGTTTACTTTATTGAAACCACTTACATTGTTCAAAACAAGGACAAGTTGCTCCGAGGTTTTGATCTCCCAGTATTCTCTGATTATTTGGTTGAACATTTATCAAGTTTCCCAAAAGCTGAGTCTTCAAAATAATGTTTCTACTTGTTTTGTCCCAGAATATATATGAAACCCTTTTACAGCTCTGCTAGTTTTGGGGGATTTTGTTTAGGATATGAAACCCAACTAAACATTCTGAAAAGTTGACATCATGAAGCATGGTGGTGCTACAGAAAACAATTCACCGCAAAAGGCATTGTCACCATTTGTATGTTATGCTTCTTTAAGAGTCTCAACGAAGGAGTTACTAACAGCAGTCGAGGGTGGCAGAACCCCACTGGAGTTTCTTGATATATTGTCCTGATACATGTTTAATGTTTGGTTCCACTTTATGGTAACCGTAAACATTCTAGCAAAATATCCCTTAAGTACAAGCTTGGCAACTGTGTTGTGATTTTCATCACGCTGACCCACCATAATAAATCCACTGCCCCGTACCTCCTGGCCAGCCTGCCTCAATTTCCCATGTAACATTGTTTATTATCGCTGCCTACTCCTGACCTTTGTACATTGCAAATTTAAGAGGGAGTTTTGAAATGTCGTCAATACTCCCTTCCTTTGCAGGACTCCACGCATTCTGCATTCTATACGCAGACTCAGGATGTCATCCTTAACTCGGGGCTGCGTTCAGCTGCGCAGTTCCAGGCAAGTTTGCAGAGTTATAATGCTTTATCAATTTTTTTTAATTTTTTAAAAATAATAATCACTACCTAACAGTTATGTTCACCTGCAACTTTTTTGTTTTTTTTAAACAAAAGACTAAAATAAGTAGGGTTGTAATGCCGTTTTGATACCTTAACATAATGCGTCTTTGGTTTCTGTTTGACTTTTTGCTTTGTTTGTGATTTTGTTTATATGTGAAGAAGTTTTAGCCCTGGGTCATATGACATCAAATACAAAGATGATAATCCTATCTTGTATCATCATTTGTTTGCAATACGTGTGCATATGAAGCACTGTTCTAACAGTTTAAGCATCATTCCAGATTACAACGTTCATGGATTTCCCAACGCATTCTTACTTATTTACCTTATTTTAATCAGTCATTATGATGACTCTAGTTGATTTTATTTTCAATGTATTACACAAGAATCCATCACAATTCTTCTCTCCCAAGCCAAAATTGCTTTAAAATCTTACCTTACTATCCAGCAGACAATTACAAAAATATTAATTTGAGTAGATCTTTAAATTAACAGTGAAAGTAAAGTATTATCTACAACGTATAATATAATGACTCTTGATGAAACATAGCATTGTTACATCCCAGTATGATATATTGTCTGGTTATTGTCAGCCTTTTTTACATGAGCTAATACTTTCCATTCATACACACAGCACTAAGTCATTGTGCAAGAATTAATTTGTGTTTATCGTAGATTAATTTACCATGATTCTACCAAGAACCCCTGGTGGATATCTCTTTCAGAATATGAAATAACCTGAGTTTTTCCAGGAAAATCAGCTGTAAATTAGATTAAACTGGTTCAAGGATAGTGATTTCACATGCAGAGTTAATTCCTGCATTGCCGCCCTTGGGAGAAGAGAGAAAATCTACAAAAAATTGAACATTTGGGTTCATCCATGTAAATCTTAAAGGCCCTAAAGGCACTATACAGTGCAGGAGAAATTTCAATTCAAAGTCAATTCTTGAAGCTATTATTGATCTCAAGCAATACTAGTATAAGAATTGTATGAGCTGAGCCATCTAGTTTAGTGCAGTAGTTGCTTTGACTCTTTTTATCCCCAAATAACTCACTATGGTAAGGGTATTAGCAGAGGGGCTTTATAAATTGAAATGCTGTCATAAGACCCATTGCCCGACTTCTAATTTCACTGTAATGTGTGTGCCCTGACAATAAACATGGCTGAATTATTTTGGAAAGTACTGGCAATAAAACTCCTTTGCTTGAAGACCTGCCTGTGATTGACACTCAAAGACACAAAGCTTTGGTTTCTGTCCAAGGTGCATGTCTGTGATTAACTCTTTAATTCCCTCTGCTTCTGCTAATAGGCTGCCAAAAAAAGCTGTGATCCTGAACGGATATCTCCTAAGCACAAATCCGGTTTCAGCCTAAAGCTCACATCCAGTGTGGTAGCTGATGGCTTCTTCCTAACATTGGCATCTGGTATCTTTCTTTTAGTTCTGCTGAGTCAACAGAGCTGGCTGTGCACTTATATCCTGGAGTGGTAACCATTCAGGGGGTTCTACGGAGGAAAACGCTGTTAAAAGAAGGGAAAAAACCAACAGTAAGTCTTCTAAACATTCCATTTATTTTTATACTAATATTCTTAGTATTCAGATTATATAACTCCTACACTTTGTTGCCATTCATGCATGCTGTTTCTTTACATTGTGTTCACTTGTACAGTGTTTTGTTTGTTTTTCCACAACAGTGTTGCGTTTTCCAGAAGTTTCTTCCATCTCCAGCACGGCTGTAGTACCAATACATTTTACGATAGTTTTAACCTTTATCCAGGGATTCTAACTGGGATTCCTTGGCAGAAACTCAAGTATAAAAAAAATCTCTCCTGTGGCCCATAAAACATAGCAAAACAATTGTCGACTTGGCAAGAAATCAGATATTCCTATTACATATATTGACATTGCACGCAATTCACCCTTATGTAGGTTCGCCATATTTCCTCACCCTATTCTTCTCCTAGAGTTGAACCACAGATCCCTACGGTAGAATAAAAACAAGGCTACCCAGTACATTTATATGTACTGTGTTCACTTTGGCTGACTGTTTATATTGCCAAAAATAAATTATTATTCTATTACATTTGCTTTTGGGACAAAAGACCCTCCAAGAACTGAAAATCAATCCGTAATGATTTCATATTGGCAGTCATTTATGTCCAAAACCATTGGAAGCTTGCAGTGGCAGGTAACCTTTAAGGCCTGGCTGGTATTGTAGGACTTGAAATTTTAAGATTATACATTTTGCTCTCTATTGTAATATATATATATATATATATATGTGTGTGTGTATATGTGTGTGTGTGTATATGTGTGTGTATGTGTGTGTGTGTATGTGTGTGTGTGTGTGTGTGTGTGTGTGTGTGTGTGTATATATGTGTGTGTGTGTATATATGTGTGTGTGTGTGTGTGTGTGTGTGTGTGTATATATGTGTGTATATATATATATATATATGTGTGTGTGTGTGTGTATATGTGTATATATATATATGTGTGTGTGTGTGTGTATATATATATATGTGTGTGTGTGTGTGTGTGTGTGTATATATATATATGTGTGTATATATATATATATATATAAAATGATAAAGAGCAAGGTGTATAGATGAACATCACCTGTACCTTTTTGTATTACAGATGCAGTTTTAGTCTTTTGGGTGCCAGGTGATTGGAGTTCACAAACTGAACAGTGACCTTTTTATACATTTCCTACACAGTATTATGCACTTAATTCACTTCTACAAGTTAATGTATTCTAAAGCCAAAATCTCGAGGTCCATTATCCTCTCATATTTAGAGGTGGACAGACAGACACACACAGACACACACACACACCTTGACAAAGGGTCAGGGAAGCCGAAACATTGTATTTTATTTTGCACTTCAAATAAAGACTGCCTATCAAAGAAACCTCCAGGTGTGCCCAGACCACTTTTTCACTACTATATTGTGAATCGGACATTGGTCCACCCTATTGGAGCACCCTGCTGGAAGTATTCCCAGGATAATTTATGTGTGCAATATTCTCTTAATCTTTACATCTACTCACACCAATAACAGCACTGAGTTTGTTCACAGTATATTGTGTATTATTTTGTAATAGATGCAATATTTTTTTTTTTTATTGTATTATTATTTTGTTTGTTTTCTCTTCTAAATGCAGGTTGCATCTTGGACCAAATACTGGGCTGTACTGTGCGGTACACAATTGCTTTACTATGCAGCAAAATCCCTGAAAGCCACAGAGAGAAAACATGTAAGATTTATGATGATTACTGTTATTTGCATTTATATAGCGCCAACATATTCTGTTTGGAAGAGCTTACAATCTTTTAACTTTCTTTTTTATTTTTAATCTTATTTTGGGAAAAAAGTGCATTTATTTCTGCCCATTCTAAAAGCAGTTTCACAACCACTAAACGTCAACTATTTCTCACCACACTAAAGGCACTGGCCTGGAGAGTTATCGACCATAATCATTCAAATGACACCAACCTTTTTAAATTCACGACTGCAGCGCCACCTAGCTTCCAGAAGTAATTACTACATAACCCAATCATTGCAAAAGAAAAGGATTGAGTCCCACCAAAAAATGTTTAATAAAATAAACCCCTAAACATTGATGGTAAATACATATCTGACCAAACTTATGTTTGCTGTGGGATTCTTTAAGTCTCCACTTTCTTTATGTACAGTTTAATATACGTATATAATGTATCTGCACCGTCTTCTTTTTTTTTTTTTTTTAATTCTTTATTTTGTTTGTGGATATGCACATGCAAAGAGAGGTACAGTAATCTTGTTATCCACTTTTTTTTTTAAATGGTAAGTATGGTAACAAAAACATGCATATTCAACATTCATAAGTATCTTTACAGCAGCTTAATAAAGTATATGCAGTTAGTTTGCATGAGTTGGGTTTTGCTGTTGTGTTGTGGTGTGTGAGCTAATCCCTCTGGGGCTTAACATGTTGCTCGGGGGGTCGTCCCCTGGTAAAGCTAAGTGCTCCCTCGGCCTGGGTAGATGTTAGTGCGTGCGCAGGTGTCTACTGAGGCTCTGGGTTAGTATGCAGGAGGTGGGTGCCTGGTGAAAAATGGCTTGGGGTTGTGTGAGTGCTTAAGGTGGCCAGCGCTCTTGTGAGCGGAGCGCACTGGCCTCGCTGCTGACCTGCGTGTCGCCTCTGGCTAGGTCCTCCTGTGTTTCGTCTGGGTGTCATCCCTACTGTCTTGTGGTGGGCATGGAGGGGTGTGAGTTGGTTGGGACCTGGCATATTTGTTGGCCTGCTGGTATGTGCTTTTGCCAGGCTTGCGGTCTGGCCACAGGTGGTACGCGTTCTGCGCAGGTAGTGCTCGGGCTGAGTTCTGTGGGTGAAATAATTTATGCATACAGACATTTTAACTGTTTAACGGTAACTGACATTTTAAAACGTTGACTAGATTAGTGCAGAGTAGTCCAAACCGGGATTTGGACCCGACCACGGTCGGGGAAGGTGTGTAACTTGGGTGAATATCCCATGCCTCTGCAAGGCCGGGTAGCGGTAGTCCCTTGTGTTTAGTCCCCTGGGTCAGTTGTAGCTGGGTGGGATCCTCTTCTTGGCTCAAACGGGGTGATGTTGTTCACATCCCATTGTTGTCTCCTGGGGCTGCCCTTCCTATGTTCCGTCTGCGGTGTGATGCCCCGCTGGGTCAGGAGCAGTTGGCCCTCCGTTGGTGAATGTAGCTTGTGCGTTGTTCCCTCCACCGTGACCTGAAGGGAGCGTGGTGTGCCCCAGCGATATGGAATCTTCTTCTGTCTCAGCACACTGGTAACAGGGCGCATTGTTTGCCGCCAGAGCATGGTGGGCTTCGATAAGTCATTGTAAAATGACAGTGTGTGTTGCTCGAAGGACAGGGAGGGTGAGTCCCTGACCGCTGTCATGATTGCCGCTTTGTCCAGGTATGTGACAAGCTGTATTATGACATCGCTTTGTGGTTGCTGGGGCAGCCTGCCCTGTCTGCGGACTCTGTAAATATTGTCCACCAAGATGCTTTTAGCCTGCCTGTGGGGAAGCAGTTGCTGAAGCAGACGTCTTATATATTGTGGCAGTTCTGTTTTCTCTATCGTGGTAGGTATGCCTTTAATCTTGATGTTTTTGCTGCGACTGCGATCTTCAAATTCGATCAGTCTCAGGGACATGGTGGCTTGTGAGTCTGCTAGCCGTTTCTGCTCTGTAGTAAGTGTGCTTTGCTCGGCTTTGAGGTGGTTGGATGTATCCTCTGCAGCTTTTATTCGCCCTGTGATTGAGAGCATATCTTCTCTCAGTATTGTTAGGTCCGCCTGGAACATCTTGCGGATGTCTCGGAGTAGAGATTTAATATCTCCTTTTGTGGCTGGGATGTTATTCTCCTCATCCGAGGACTCTGCATGCAGGCCCCCGGTTTGGGGGATCTCATCCAATGCGTCCAGAGAGAGTTCTTCCTCGGACGACGAGATTTCAGCTTGTGGGTCCGCCATTTTGGGCGCCATGCGCGGGAGGCCTCCCTGCATGTAGTCTCCGATATTTCGGGATCCCGTGGCCAGGGCTGCTTTAATTTTCTTTGCCCGTTTCCCCATTGCAGTTTGGGGGTGCTGGTCTGTGTATCGGCGATTTATCGACCGGTTTGCTGCCGTTTTTGTGCTTATTAGTACGGAGCTATCTCTCTGCACGTCCGTCCTGTGTGCTGGCTTGGCTCCGCCCCCCTGCACCGTCTTCTTTAAAGCGGCACTGTCATGCCGAACTTACCTTTCCTCAATCTCTTCCTCTTCTACCCCTCTCTCAGGATCTGTTCTTCTTTTCTTCCTGTCTCCTTTAGTTTTCTTTAAAACCATAAGACAAAGTAGGGACTCTTTGTCTTATGGGATTCCTCCGCTTGACCAGCTCTGACCAGCGGAGGAGCAAAGTGTGCTTCATTTCCGCTGGTCAGAGCAATTTTCCCATGATCCCTAGCTTTCCTCCCTGTTCCCACAATGCTTCCTGTCAGTATTGCCAAACGTCCTGTCACTTAGACAGAACGCCGGCAAAACTGCCGAATTGCATCCTAACAGAATGAGCACTGTTTCTCCATTGGTGTTAGGATGCAATTCGGTACTTTGTTTGTATCGGAATTTCATTCTAATGAATGAAACTCCGATCCTATTCATTGCTGTGGCTGCATCTTGCAGCCGCTTAGTAGATAACTCCCTAATTCCCACGGTATCAGGGAGCTATCTACTAAAAGGCTGAAAGACCTGAATTGGTCTTTCAGCCAACTTTACTAATACTAAGTAAAGATTACTTAGTATTAGTAAATAATATGCCCCTACTCGCTATACCGCGAGTAGGGGCATGTCTAGTAAGCAGTGAGCAGCCTGTGGCTGCTCACTGTAAAAAAACAAAAAAAAACAATAAACACCCCCCCTCCCCTGCGCGTGGGTTAAAGATGGGGGGGGACCTACTGTCCCCCCCCCCGGCCCCCACCCCTGCGCGGTGGGTGGGGGCCCTAATAAAAACAATAAAAGGGGGGGGAACCTACTGTCCTCCCCCCCGGCCCCCACCCCTGAGCGGTGGGTGGGGGCCCTAATAAAACAATAAGGGGGGGGACCTACTGTCCTCCCCCCCTAGCCCCCGCCCCTGCGCGGTGGGTGGGGGCCCTAAATGACCCCCCCCCCCCCATCAAGGTGACTAGGGGTCCCAAGCCCCTAGTCACCCCCCACCCAAAACATTCTATCCCCTACCTACCCCCCTCACCCTAAAAATAGTGAGGGGGGAATAAAATAACTAACCTGTAAAAAAAAAAAAATTAAACTTGCCATTTGACGTCTTCTCTTTTCTAAATTCTTCTTACTTCAGCCCCCCAAAAGGCCAAATAAAAATCCATAAACCCGTCGCACTTTAAAAAAAAAAAACGAGCGCAAACAAAAATTAATCCATCTTCACCCATGGAGGGCACGCCGCGTACTGAGCTCCGCAGGGCGGGTCAAGGCTTATAAAGCCTTGCCCCGCCCTGCAATTAGGCTTAGAACACAATGATTGGTTGGTTTAAGCCAATCAGAGTGCTCTGTGTCATTTTACACAGCGTGGGAAAATTCAAAAGAACTTTCCCACGCTGTGTAAAATGACAGATCACTGTGATTGGATGGTTTTCAAGCCATCCAATCACAGTGCTCTGCGTCATTTTACAAGCGTGGGAAAATTCCAAAGAACTTTCCCACGCTTGTAAAATGACACAGAGCACTGTGATTGGATGGATTTCAAACCATCCAATCACAGTGCTCTGTGTCATTTTACACAGCGTGGGAAAGTTCAATTTTCCCACGCTGTGTAAAATGAGACAGAGCACTGTGATTGGATGGCTTGAAATCCATCCAATCACACTGCTCTGTGTCATTTTACAAGAGTGGGAAAGTTCTTTGGAATTTTCCCACGCTTGTAAAATGACACAGAGCACTGTGATTGGATGGCTTGAAAACCATCCAATCACAGTGATCTGTCATTTTACACAGCGTGGGAAAGTTCTTTTGAATTTTCCCACGCTGTGTAAAATGACACAGAGCACTCTGATTGGCTTAAACCAACCAATCATTGTGTTCTAAGCCTAATTGCAGGGCGGGGCAAGGCTTTATAAGCCTTGACCCGCCCTGCGGAGCTCAGTACGCGGCGTGCCCTCCATGGGTGAACATGGATTGATTTTTGTTTGCGCTCGGTTTTTTTTTTTTTTTTTTTTTTAAAGTGCGACGGGTTTATGGATTTTTATTTGGCCTTTTGGGGGGCTGAAGTAAGAAGAATTTAGAAAAGAGAAGACGTCAAATGGTAAGTTTAATTATTTTTTTTTTACAGGTTAGTTATTTTATTCCCCCCTCACTATTTTTAGGGTGAGGGGGGTAGGTAGGGGATAGAATGTTTTGGGTGGGGGGTGACTAGGGGCTTGGGACCCCTAGTCACCTTAATGGGGGGGGGGTCATTTAGGGCCCCCACCCACCGCGCAAGGGTGGGGGCCAGGGGGGGAGGACAGTAGGTCCCCCCCCTTATTGTTTTATTAGGGCCCCCACCCACCGCTCAGGGGTGGGGGCCGGGGGGGAGGACAGTAGGTCCCCCCCCCTTATTGTTTTATTAGGGCCCCCACCCACCGCTCAGGGGTGGGGGCCGGGGGGGAGGACAGTAGGTCCCCCCCCTTATTGTTTTATTAGGGCCCCCACCCACCGCGCAGGGGTGGGGGCCAGGGGGGGAGGACAATAGGTCCCCCCCCCTTATTGTTTTATTAGGGCCCCCACCCACCGCGCAGGGGTGGGGGCCAGGGGGGGAGGACAATAGGTCCCCCCCCCCCTTATTGTTTTATTAGGGCCCCCACCCACCGCGCAGGGGTGGGGGCCAGGGGGGGAGGACAATAGGTCCCCCCCCCCTTATTGTTTTATTAGGGCCCCCACCCACCGCGCAGGGGTGGGGGCCAGGGGGGGAGGACAATAGGTCCCCCCCCTTATTGTTTTTATTAGGGCCCCCACCCACCGCTCAGGGGTGGGGGCCGGGGGGGAGGACAGAAGGTCCCCCCCCCCCCTTATTGTTTTATTAGGGCCCCCACCCACCGCGCAGGGGAGGGGGCCGGGGGGGGGGGACAGTAGGTCCCCCCCTTATTACCATTTTTTTTTTACAGTGAGCAGGCTGCTCACTGTTTAGTGGACATGCCCCTACTCGCGGTATAGCGAGTAGGGGTATTGGGGAGATTTTAATCTCCCTTGTCCTATTATGGGGGTCATATTGACCCCCATAGAGTGAGGGGGGACATGGGGGGCTTAGGAAGTGGCGAGGAGCACTGCTCCCTGCCGCTTCTATAGTTACATATTACAAGGAGGGAGCTGCACGCCGGTAGCTCCCTCCTTGTAATAAACTGAGCGAACAAACTAACACTGATACACAGTGTTAGTTTGTTCGTCTGATTTTTTCTATTATTTCTATTCATTCATTCGTCTGTCTGATGAATGAATGAATAGATGAAATTCCCGTTCGCATGTCCAGGTGTTTCACTGGGCCTGTGCGGGAATCTCACAGTCTGTGTAGTGTGGGTAGATGACGTGTCCCACAGGGACTTCACCTACCCACACAAAGATGGCGGCGCCCTGACTAAAGATCGGGGCAGAAGATAAAGAATTAAAAAGAGGTAATGTGGGGGGCTTAGGGGCATTTGGGGGTGACTAGGGGGTCGATTGGATGTAGTGGAGGCGGGAGGGGGGTTAAAAAAAAAACGGGATTCGGCATGACAGTGCCGCTTTAAGTACTACATACTTCAAAATGTGACATTCACATACCACTTTAAAATAATTTTTGAGCTGCAAGGTTTTGTATAGACGACTTCAAACAATCATAACATAATATATGCTACTCTTCAGATTTAGCTCCATAAAAATGTGACTAGGTAGCAATCAAGTAACAAAAGCCAAGGCATATGGACTTAACCGATCGGTATCCATACAGATATTGAATTGATGGAATGAGGGATTTTGCTGTATTGCCCCACTGCTTCTCCTGGTTTCTTCCCCTTTCACTCAAACTGGGAATGTTGGCAGGCCCAATGTATGACATCTAGACAAGTTGCAATTTCTGTTATTCACTAAAGTGTGAACTGTTGGCAAGTCAAATATAATTTAAAGTTTTAGGGCAAGTTGAAAAAATAATATTCACATAAGCTATATTTTCAGTTTTGGTATTTTGGCCTGAAATTCTTTACAATTCCCATTTTAGTAAATAACCATATGTGAGCATTCTATTCTTCCCTTATGTCACCAGCCATACTGTGTACTACAAGTTAAAAACACTCTAGAATTTAGTGTGCAAACTCCAGGAGCTGGGTAGTAGCTAATGGCTGTAGTACTATGTATGGAAATCATAGAAGATATAGAACAGTTGAATAAAGTTTGTGGAATAAAATAGGTCAAATTAATATGCACTGTGCCTTTAAGTGCTAGATTTCTATAACTTACCAGGAAAGGTTAAAGGATCTTAACATGTATAGCTTGGAGGAAAGACGAGACAGGGGGGATATGATAGAAACATTTAAATACATAAAGGGAATCAACACAGTAAAGGAGGAGACTATATTTAAAAGAAGAAAAACTACCACAACCAGAGGACATAGTCTTAAATTAGAGGGACAAAGGTTTAAAAATAATATCAGGAAGTATTACTTTACTGAGAGGGTAGTGGATGCATGGAATAGCCTTCCAGCTGAAGTGGTAGAGGTTAACACAGTAAAGGAGTTTAAGCATGGGTGGGATAGCCATAAGGCTATCCTAACTATAAGATAATGCCAGGGACTAATGAAAGTATTTAGAAAACTGGGCAGACTAGATGGGCCGAATGGTTCTTATCTGCCGTCACATTCTATGTTTCTATGTTTCTATACGTGTGTTATGCCTTTAAGTGCAATAAGGGATCATGGATAAAAAAAACTGATAGATAGAAAGGGGAGGTGGATAAAGTAAGGTAAAAGAAAAAAGGAGGAAATAGATAAAAAGAAAAAAATTAGAACGAAACGGAAAAGGAAAGTTGAAACATAAATGTTGGTGGAATGAAGAAAGATAATAAAATGAAATATGATAAGAAAAATAAATTGAACTCCTGGATAGGTATGTAGCCAAGATGTGCAGAGCAGGTGTCTTAATCCCCAATGCAGTGTGGGGTAGATCATGCCTGTTCCAAATAGTATACTTTGTAGTATCAAAGATAAAAGTATCCAAATGTTAAGCAATACAGTACATGGAACTGTTAGCTTAGGCGATATAAACAATGTATCGCTATAGACTGAAGCAATAAAAACTGGATATGTTTATCCAAAAAAACAAACTCTGTACTATGTCTAGTTTGTCACAGCATGACTGATATTACGCTACATTCAGTCTGTTGGGGAGACCATCAGTATCAGTTAAAGAAGCTGTGAGCGAATGAACATGAGGGGTTTAATTCCTCCTAGAAATGAGCATATGTGTTATAATCAGCCCTATGGTGGCTAAAACTGTTCATAAACACTACATGATGGAATAGCCTGAGAGGGGAAACATACATAATGAATGTATCAGCTAAGATAGCTTTCCATGGTTCTCTTTTTGGCTTATATAATGTATTAAAAAATTAAGAATTTAAAGGGACACTTTAGTCACCAAAACAACATTACCTTTTAATGAAGCAGTTTTGGTGTAAAGATCCCCGGAGCCTTGCTGCTCAATTATCTGCTACTTAGGAGTTAAATCACTTTATTTATACAGCCCTTGTCGCACCTCCCTGCATGTGACCTACACAGCCTTCCTAAACACTTCCTGTAAAGAGAGATCTAATGTTTAGGACTCCTTTATTACACAGGCTGTTTAATTTAGAATTTCTTATCTCCTGCACTGTTAATAGCTTGCTAGACCCTACAGGAACCTCCTGTGTGTGATTTAAAGGTTTAAATTACAGAACAGTAGATAAACACTTCTAAATGAAACACACTGTACTTATTAAAAACAGAACCATTTTTTTTTATGTGAGTCACATCTGAGAAGTTCCCAGATTTGTGGACAGGGGTTGTTAGAGAGAGAAAGGATGTTTTAAATATCCACATTATAGTTATCGTTTAGATGGTGCGAACGTATTCCCCTGAGCTTTGCAATTATACATTTAGGATACCTAGCAGCATATAAGTGACAGATAAAATACATTTGAGAAGAGATGAAGAAAGCTCTGCTTCACTTACAATCTATTAGAAAGAGACACTAATTGCACAGGTTGGCTATTAAATGCACTGCAGATACAAACGGACTGAAAGATGCTTTGATATAGTTTGATCCTGCATACCAGTGGGAAACCCGAAATTCATCACATTTAGCATTTGTTTCAGTATGTATAAGATTCCATGGGGGAGATTTATCAGTGTGTCCTCTCCTAAAATGTCTTAAGTGGTAATCACCATGGAAACCAGATGAACAAGCAGGCACTGTCCATTGCAGACTCCAACCTTTTACATTTTTGCACTACTTTTTTAGAAAAGAAGACTTTTATAAAGGTCACCCAATGTATTATAATGTCTAGTGTACCTGAAATGAATCTGTCTATATTAGTTGGCATGTTATCTTGGTATTGGGCTTTGTGTAGAATGTTGTACTCCTTTTTATTCAGCAATAACTAAAGTGCAAGACTGTAAGGGAAGGATTTATGTCTGCAATATTTCTCCTCCATTTTGCTCCCCTTTAAGCCTGAGTTGTTTTGGCTACACCGCGTACATTGGCACTCTTACAGTATAATCAAGCTATTGCTTGCTCTGTGGGAGATCAAATCTGTTTCTCTTTAGTCTGTTGTTAATAAAGAAAAATATATATCATGTGGAAATGTTCCGTGCTTCACAGCAAAGTATGGAATGACTGGAATTGTTTAAAGAACTGTATGATTAAAGAAAACAAACTACACATTCGGTTTGTGAGTGTTTAGACAGATAGTACAGTCGGTCACCTTGTTAATACATCTGAGTTCTCTGGCAGCATATCCGTTAATTATCAAATCCTGTTTTGTCTTTCTTATTACCAGTTTCCTGTTGGTGCTTTAATTTAAAATTTAATTTGCTGAATTTTGACAGCAGATATTAAAGGTCATTAAAGATCCAGATTAAGTCATATAGCATATTCTTGGAGCCATGAAATGATTTAACCCAGGTTAATTAACCACACATCTACAGCCTCACTATGTCTGCACAATGCAGTATATACCACTGCTGCTCTGCGTGCACAAAAAATGCTATTACCCTTTAACAAAAGTTAAAAAAAAAAACGTAATGTTCCTTAGCAATGAATTATGTATTTGTGTTGTGTGGTTAGATGACTTTGATATTTTTGACAAAAACCAAAAGGTCAAAACTATTTTTTTGAGTGGACGAGAAGGCAGATAAAATAATAATGACAATAATGGTATTGATATTGTTTATTTTCGCTTAAATTTGCTTCACTCGGTGTGTTAATGTCTAAACAAATAGCTTGTAGAAATAAAAAAAATAATTTTGAAATTACTTCCCAAAGCAGCAATTGGGATCGAACTTATTGCTTCCAGTCCTGATGCTTTTAGCCTCTATTCTTTTTTTGTTGTTGAACTTTTTAGCGCTATTGGGAAATAAATGTGTGCCTGTAAATGTAGAACTGAATAAGTAATTATTTCTTTGGGTAGATCTACCTAATGCACTGTACATAATGTGCCTGCGTGTGGTTTGCCAGAACACATATTTTGACACTGAAAATGCTTGTGCACGTGATCAATGAAAAACTCATATGTCAATTATAATTACAACTAAATGTCAACACCCAGACATATCCGTTTCTACAGGAAACCAATTATGCAGAGTAGCCAGAGATTTGGATCTCACGCTGAGTGTACTCCTCACCTCCAATTGAATTTTATCACCATCAGTTGTTATCAGTTTGATCCAGTGACCTGTTGCCTATTTCTATATTTGATTACTTTATTATATATTCTAGTTCAAATCCACATCAACAAAAAATGTATCCGTATTGGGCTGGATGGTGATGATGGCTGACGACCCTGAACATCCTGATCTCTTTCTATTAACAGACTCTGAGAAGGGTAAGTGATTGGCTGAGAATAGTAGGTGTCTAGTCTCAAAATCACCCACAGTTAGTGAAGGAAGTCCTTAATTAAACTGTCTCATTGTCACATGTGCTGAATTTGTATGCTTGTGTATACCATGCGTTGTGCTTGATGTAAAGAGAGCAAAAAGCAAGTTGCAGGAGAGTGCTGAGAACAGACAACCGCTCAATTACCCTGCCCTTCAGTTGGTCCCCGCCCAGTTCTCAATCTGTTTTTAGCTCATCTTGTGCCATTACAAAAAGAACCAGGGCCATTGGCATATGAGACTGACTCCACCGAACAGGGCAGAACAGATCCAAAATGCATGCCGGCTCTCTCTGCACATGCTTGATGTATGCATTTATATTGGATCGGTCCGTTAACATTTTTGTGGAACCACAACCTTTTATTAATCTAACAGAGAATGTCCTTTAACAAAACGGATAAAGTGATTAGGATATAAGGACAGGTGGAGGTAAAAAGTACAGCATAAAGAGAGTGATATCATTATTCTGATACTAACCAGTGGGTTAAAAATGCCATGGGCGTGTGGAAATTCAGCCATTGACCCTACACTGCCTGTGAGGATTCTTACTGGTCACTACGGTTTGAAAGTAGCAGCTTACTGAAGGAACACTTCTGTCACCTACATAACTTAAAGGGTAGCATAACACTCCAGGTAGCATTACAACTACATCACAATGAAGTAATCATGCAAAGAAGTCCCAAGCACCATCTTACCTAAAGGGGTTAAACGAACGGTTTAACTGTAAAGTCTACAAGATCAAACTTTGATCTGAACTGCAGGGCAGAGTGATTGGATGCTGTCTTGCAGACTTGGGGGTTAAACAGCTCATTGTGATGAAGCTGTTATGTGCCTGGAGTGTCCCTTTAAGTGCTTTGTGATTGTAGCTCCATATTCATGCTGAGTTTGCCTGCCTATTCAAATTTCTTTAATTTTACTTAAAAGAAGAGAAATGCTTTGCAGCTCCCTGCAGCATAACTCCACCAAATTAGCCACAACTCCCTTTTCTCATTAAACATCTTCCTAATTGGGAGGTAAATAGTATAGCTCAACCAATGAGCGATAAATGTGAGCTAAACTGCTCACTTGACGATGCCCCCCTCTCATTATCTGTATATTATTTCAAAGCTTGGCTACTGGAAAAGGGGACAGAGAACAAAACGACCCTGATTGGCTGTGTTTTATCAGCAGCCACGCTCACAATGATCTCTCATTGGCTTCTATGTAAGGAAGCACCATGCACAAGGCGGAGTTACAATGCAGAAAGCTGCAAAACCTTTTGTTTTTTTTCTTCTTTAAAAATAAAGATAAATGTTGTCCCATATGGTGATGTGGAAAAGCCTCCACTACTGATACCGGAGAGATGGAAATTCCTAAGCAGTCAGGGCTTAGCTCCGTGGCTGAGAGCATCAGCTAATCCAGGCTTCCTCAAACTCTGGCCCTCCAGATGTTGCTGAACTACAACTAACATGATTCCATGAATGAAATAGATAGGCTGAGAATCATGGGAGTTGTAGTTCAGCAACATCTGGAGGGCCGGAGTTTGGGGAAGCCTGAGCTAATCTGTCAGTTGTAGCAACCATCAGCACTCCAGATGTTGTGGACTACTCTCGTAATTAAAGCGATTTATGCTGGCAAAGTATCGGTGGAGATGTAGTCCACAGCATCTCTAGTGCCGAAGGTTACCTGCTCCTGTAATAGGTTAACATATTAGATTAACATGTATTAATGTTAACTTAATATATGTTAACATGTTATATAATCTCTCTCTCTCTCTCTCTCTCTCTCTCTCTCGGTAGATAGATAGCTAGCTATATCTATCTAGATAGCTATATATATAGATATAGACCAAGAAAAATCAGCACTCCCAGGGTTTTTCCAAAACAAAATGTTATGTCTTTATTCCAACAGTCAACGTTTCAGTTCCACTCAGGAACTTTCTTCAGGACAGAATAGTATTCTGTCCTGAAGAATATTCTGGTATTCTGTCCTGAAGAAAGTTCCTGAGTGGAACTGAAACGTTGACTGTTGGAATAAAGACATAACATTTTGTTTTGGAAAAACCCTTGGAGTGCTGATTTTTCTTGGTCTATATCTATTTCAGTGCAATCGAGCCCCGGGTCCACATTCATGTAAGTTGGAGTGCAAGGCTTTTTTCTTTTTTTATATATATATAGATATATATAGATATATTGTGTTGGTTTCTTATGTCAGTTTTGTTCACATTAACAGGAGAAAAGTAAAAACAGAGAGAGCTGGTCATGCTTGGCTTCCAGATTTTATTAATCACATAGTAAAATCTTTATATAATCCAACTGCAGGTCTTGTAGTCTAGAAACCTCACATACCTGCCAGATATCTTGCGTTTTACATACACATTCTACTTTTGGCAGTTGGCCTTATTTGTTAGCTCTTGGCCCTAATGTAATTGGCTCAAGATGTTATTTAGACAGTTCACTAGAGCAATGAACACCCACTTCTCATTACAGAACAGATTCTAATTCAGCCTGTTATTCTATTGCTTATTGGCATTATCTCTGTACCAGGAAGGATAAATTAAAGAAAAAGTGGAAGCCGCAAAATCAGTAGAGCTCCCCATCCTTCCGTTTAAGACTATTTTGATAGTAAACCGGGGGGCTCTACCTGATGCCCGGATAATGTCTCTCCTTGGCTGTATTGATAATACAGAATTTACATTTCCTCATTATCAATGTAGATTTCATGTAAGCTGAACTACATTGACTGTCTGAGACTGCCAACTCACTCTCCCTCCTAAACTGGTCAACAGTGTCTGGGCACAACCATTACAAGTTTTTTTGTTTTTTTTTTATAATACAGTGGTACCTCGGTTTGTGAATTTAATGCGTTCTCCGAGACTTTTCTTATTGTGAAAAATTTGTAAACCGAAACTTGGTTTCCCATAGGAATGCATTGAAACCAAATTAATCCGTTCCAGAGGGAAAAAAAGTCAAAATAACTGGCATGAAAACCAACCCACAATGCATAACGCACAGTAAAAGGCATGCGAGTGACGAAGCTCAGCTCCCTACATTTCCACCGCTTGAGAAATGCACTAAAAAAGTTCCAAAAACTCAATGCAAAAAACGCTCCAACACAAACACTCGACGCCACGTGCTACCCACAGACTCCAGCATGCACGGGGGTGGTGCTATAAACCTCCCAGACGCAATGCATCCTGGGGAAACTTGCTTCGTATTGCGAGAAAAAAAAATTGTAAACCCTATGCATTTTCAATGAGTTTTCATTTGTAAACTGAAAATTATGTTAACCGAGGTACCACTGTATAACATCTCAAAATTTGCTTGGAACAAAACTGGCACTGGCCACTGAAATCTGAATGTACTTAATTGTAATTTCTAGTAAACAGATGCCCTCTAGTTGTCTCTTACATTGTCTTGCCCCTTGTATGTCATTGTTTGAGTATATTTTCCTAGTGTAAATGTAAATTACTACTGTGCATTCAGGAAATATTCAGACCCCTTTTTTTCAAATATTTTATGTTGCAGCCTTATGCTACAGTTATTTAAATTGTTTTTGTGACACTAATTTATTTATACATATATAGTTTTTGTTTTATAATTAGTGAGTTATAAATATATTACTCACTAATTATAAAGCAAAAACTGTTTACTGGCACCATTGCAAATATATTAAACAAAAAAAATGAAATATCACTTTGACATAAGTATTCAGGCCCTTAACTCTTGGCAGTGATTACAGCCTCAAGACCTTTTTTTGGTATGATGTGACACACTTTGGACATCTGGATTTAGGGATTTCCTGTCATTATGTATACAGTCATAATCTGGTCTCTCCAGAGATAGTTTCAGGCTTTGGCTAAGTCACTCAAGGACATTCACCAAGTGTTACCTATGCCACTCTTGCATTGTCTTGGCAGTGTGCTTATGGTCAATCCTGTTCGAAGATGAACCTTTGGTCTAGTCTGGGGTCCTTGGCACTCTGGACAATGTTTTTTAAGGATATGTTCTGTATTTTGCTGTATTCAGCTTTTACTCAACCCTAACCAGTCTCCCAATCACGGTCATTGAAAATCAACCCCAAAGTATGAAACCACCACCTCCACATATTTCACAGTTGGGATGGTACTACACAGCTAATAAGCTATGACGTTTTGAATTTAGGCCACAGTACAGTCTTTATTTCCTCAGAGAATCTTGCTTCTCACAGTCTGGAGGTCCTTTTGGAGGGTTTGGTTTTTTTGTATGCAAATTTCAAGCAGGCTTTCATGTGTCTTGCAATGAGGAAATGTTTCTTTCTGGCTAATCTGTCATAAAGGCCAGATCGGTGGAGAGTTGCAGTAGTGATTGTTCTCCAAGTTTTTCCCATTTCAACATCACATCTGTGGAGCTCACCCAGAGTGGTCATCTCTTACCAAGGCCATTTCCCCCCTATTTCTCAGTGATGGCCAGCTTTAGGAAGAGTCCAAACTTTTTCCATTTTAGAATTATGGAGGCTACTGTGCCTTCAATGCAGCTGAAATTGTTTTTATAGCAATTCCCAGATCTATACCTGAATCCAATCATGTCTCTGAGCTCCAGAGGCAGTTCTTGTGACTTCAAAGCTTGGTTTTTGCACTGATATGCATTTACAGCTGTGGGACCCTATATTGACAAGTGTGTGCCTATCCAAATCATAACCAGCCAATTTCCACATGTGGACTCCAATCAACGTATAGAAACATCTGAAATGTGTTGCATCTGAGCTAAATTTCAATTTTCATAGCAAATGATCTGAATACTTATGTCAATGTGATATATCAGCATTTTATTTTGAATAAAATTGTAAAGTTTTCAAAAGAAATCAGATTTTTTGTTTTGTCAATATGGGGTATTGAGTGTAGACTGAAAAAATTATAAACAATTGTAGCATTAGGCTGCACCATAAAGTGAAAAAAAAATGAAGGGGTCTGAATACTTTCTGAATGCATTGTATTATCTTTCAGTATGTGGTAGCATCCCAAATTTCCGCTCCGTAATTTAATTTGCTTTATCTAAGTATCATTTTCTGGTCAGAAACCCTATTCTCTGTTAGGAAGAGTAAGAGACAGAACAGTGAGCTTCTAGTTGTGTGTGTCTGTAAGAGCCAGTTTTGGTAAAAAAAAAAAAAAAAAAAGACAAAAAGTGTCCTTATTTTAAGGATATTTCTGTTAATTTATTAATACAAAATGTTTATTGTTTTACTTATAAGATGTACAGTTTTTTATTTATAAAGCTTTTTTTTTATTTTTTATAAAAGGGTTACTCCAGTGATTTGAAGTGGTGATAGTGCCTGGAGGCTGTATGTGCAGTGTGTCTCTAAGAAAAGCTGAACATATGGATTATAACCCCTTTGCTGTCGAAGGTGTAACTCCACCTCCAGCAGCATCATTGGGGTGTCATCAGCCAGCCTAAAACTAGAGTTGCTGGCTGGTTTGTTGTGACATCTGTGCAATTTTCAGCCATTGGTTGTGAGCATTCAGCTGACACTCACAGCCAATGAATGGCAATGGCTGCATCTTCCATCTCTGCAGAAGCTAAGAGCATGTCACCAGACCACCAGGAAGCTTTAGAGTCCAGTGTGAACCCAGTTAACGGAGCAAACTGTTGCCAAGTGGTTTGCCTCATTAGCGAGGAACCGGGCCAGTGTACTCCTGGCATCATAACCACTACAGCAGACTGAAGTGGTTATGATGATTGGAGTAACCCTTTAATGTGCATTGTTTGTGCAGTAGTTTTAATGCATTCTCTGCTCTTACTATTCTGCTTGTTTCTTTTTCAAAATATACACTTTTCATTTTATAGGAAACTCATACAAATTCCAGGCCGGTAACCGAGTAAACGCCATGCTATGGTTTAAACATCTTAGTGCTGCTTGCCAAAGCAACAGACAACAGGTGAGAAATGTTGGGTTTTAGTGGCTAGTTATAGAGCAGCAGTTTTGTTAATTCATTGTTTTGGTTTGTAATGGTTTTTACTTGGTAGCTATATTTGCAGTAAAATATGCAACACACTTTTATGTGAGTTTATGTAGTTTGTAGACTTTGCAGGAATCCAACTAGACAGCACATGATCCTACATCATTAATCTAATCAATGCAGCTTTCCCTCCAACTCAGCATGGCATCCACCAGGCTGATGTCACCAGTTAGTCATTTGTCCTATTCCTACTGATGGCCAGTACACTGGCCAGTAATTCTATTTCACAGCAACATTGTATGCCACCTTCTAAGAGATACGTATTTATAGGCTTGAATACCTTCTTGAGGATCCTTCTCCAAGCAGGGCAATTGTTCCTCAAGGTGCCAATACAATGGTGTTAGAAAGGAGTGATACAGCAACTGAAGTGCCCATTTGTACTGTGATGGACAGCAGGAGAACTGCCTGTCGAAGGGTTCCCCTGCTCGAACCTAACACTCAGTTATCAGAATAGAAGTTTATAATTTCAGTGACCGATGGTGAAGGACTCATTTATATATCACTGCTTAAAAATAAAATCAGATATTTGATGAACATGTAAAAAATTACAACAGAGACCCCCCTCAGCATAGGATCTACTTTTTATCCATTCATGATCATACATATTTCAAGCCAATGCATCAACATACTCCTTTTCTTGACCCACTTAGCATATATGTGAAGAAATTGGCTTAGTTTTCGCTCTCTGGTTTGCTGCTAATTAGTTACCCCCTCTCCTGATACTTTTGTTTTGGCTGTAGAAGGCACTGTTTTGTCTTTTTGTCCATTTAGTTGTCATGATTATATTTCTACACTTGGCACCATCTTTAATAAGAATGCAAAGTATGTTTGTGTACTCTGTGTGTTTATACTTACTGTATGCCCATAATAGCTTGGTAAGTATTGTACAAAAACTAGGCTAACACACTGACATTTTTTCTTTTTAGCCTCAAATAATGTTTTTCTGATTTGTCTACCCAGGTTCCTGCTAACCTGATGACTTTTGAGTGATGCACCTCTCACTAGGAGTGTCTTAAGATTGTGGAATATAACAAACCCCCTTTCTTAAGTCACAAACCTGAATGGCAGAGAGCAGAGGGGGATTGGAGTGATGAGCCATACTTTACAAGATTTTGCATCATTTTTCTTGGCAACAGCACCTTAGAGCAATGAACAAAACAGATTTAACTTGCAGCACTGACAACCAGAAGCAGGAAGCAAGCAACTTCTCATCACCACATCTGTTCATTTCCCTTGGTGGGAAATCAAGCAAACCTGAACATGTGGGCAGTATCAGCCATGGACCTCATATTGAGACAGCCTATGTATATACAGATAGATTTTTCTTTTCCTTAAACGTTTCACTGAACCAGTCTGTGCAAACCACTGCCTTAAAGACAAACAAAAAGAAATGTGTTGAACTTCAACACCAAATAGTGTGTGCAAGCGAGTGCATTCACATGTGTGTTACACAACATTTTGTGACTTTGAATTGAGTTTGTTTTTAACTTTGAATAACTGTCAGACTCACTGTTTGGAGGAGGGGAATGAATGTGGTCTTTTGTGGGGTTGTGTGTATATATTTTATATATATATATACATACTTATTGTATCAATTGGGTTTTCGCTTTTCTCTGGGAAATACCAAAGGTGATTGCAAGGGATAGAGTTTAATTCTGTACTTTAAGAGACGTGCAAGATTTAGAATGTGTTGGATTAGTGATGTGAATATGGTATAAAAATTATAGGTAGACGAAGCAACACTGTATACTACTGGTGCTGAACATTGTACGCAGGGGTAGTCACATGTAGCACCCCAGTCACAGTTAAACTATAGCACTCATGGTGATTTGCCTGACAGATTGTCTCAGCAGTAGTTTGTAGTGCACTTAGGGCTATAGACTACCAACCCCTGATTTAACGTTTGATAGGAACAAACGGTAAGTTGTACCCTGCTGAAAGCTACCAATATACACATTTGGATATTTGTTACACAGGGATAGGGATCGTTTTTGTCTGTAGTAAGTGTATCTGTGTGATTTTTTTTTTTTTTTGTTGTTGTTGTTGGGTACACAGAAATTTCCCACAAAACCAGCAGTATTATTCTGTTTAGTTTTTTTCATTTTTTTTTTTTTTTTTAAATATATAATTGTTTTAATTTTGTTTACGGTTTTAATACCTACTGCATTTTTTTGTTTTGTGTTTTTTTAATACCCAAGGCTGTTTATTGATACATCATAATAAAATTACATTAGCTAGTGCTTTGATGTGTTCTTTGAAATTGTAGATTATTCTAGTTTAGTTGAAGAAATAATCCTAATATTAATAATGATAGGAGGCTTCATATTTTATATTTTCTTTAGTGCTTCCAGAAACGCATAGAACCAGGTAACCAATAGAAAAACAGAATAACATTCAAAAGTCATTCCCTCTTTCTTCTGCAAAACTTAAACATACAGAAGTCTGTAGGAGAACTCTAAGGAGCTATAAATATAACGAGGTATTAACATGGGTAATAATCCCAAAATCAATGGCAAAGAATCAGCCAATAGAATTTACACTGAAAAAGAAAGTCACACTGGCAGGAAGAACATATGGCTGCAAATAGGTAATAAGCATCAAAATACATGTATATGGCACTTCTAAACAGCATAGTAAATATAACCATATGTGCAACTACACAGGAGATAAGCAGAATCAGACAGGTAAATATCAAACTGTAAATAATAATATCAGAAAAACTAGAATACAAATACCTTCAACCACCAAAAAGTATACAGAGGGTGAAACAAGAGAAGGGAAAATATTCACCTCCTGTCATTATTAAAATTAAGATTATTTCTTCACCTAGGCTAGAATAATCTACATTTTTACTACATGACAGGAGACCTCAAACTTGTTTGTTTTAACGCTCCGATAAAAGTGAAAAAGAAGCCGGAACTGGAACATATCTTGGCTAGAACAATCTGCTGATCGCAGGATGTCTTGTATCGAAAGGCCTGAAAAGTAAATGAAGCTGAATGGAATGTTTACCAGAGTAAGATACTCTGTAAAGAAAGAGGCCATCAAATCCAATTCACTAACGTAGCAAACATAATAGGGTTGAAAGGTTTAACATAAAGAATCAGAAGTTGCTCTGAGTGAGAAGCCTCAAGGAAGTGGTAGCCTGGATATACTGCTGAAGAACTTTTGACTACACAAAGCTTTGGTGTTAAGCAAAAAAAAAAAAAAAAAAAGGATAGAGAACCAGTCTGACTTCGTATGTCTGAAAATGGAGAAAACCACACCATCAAGATAAGAGTATTTCTGGCCTGGAGGACAAGATAGTCTGATACACCTTATTAGACAACATTACCAACGGGTCCTCACCTACCGGAACACCCTAAGAAGGAATATTGCAGCTAAAAATAGCAAGCAATGTTAATTGAGCAGTATGACATACCCCACGAAAAAAAGGTGAGAGAGAAAATTTAAGAAGGTGTAGACAGGTGCAGGAAAAGGAATCGATACCCCTATCCAAGCAAAAGAGAAAAATATTGTCTATATAAACAGTATATCGAATGCCATCACATTGAAGATGTTCAACCACTGGCTTGAGGATCTTGGTGAAGCACCAAGTAGCCAAGCTAAGGTCAAAAGGCAGACCGCAAAGGAACTAACAAAGTTGATTCCTCCAAATCATTTTTATTTCCGGGTGTATAGGAACTGACAGGTATGCATCCTTGAGACCCAATCGTGTAATCCAGCCTCTCTGTTGTAGGAGATAAATGCCCTCCTTTTGAAGTGCCTGTGTGTTGCAAAAACATTGAGTTCTATTAGACTGATAACCAGACAAAACTGTGTTTTTTTGTTGTTGTTTTGTTTACCAGGAAGAGACTGATTTCGACAGCTAGCCTTTTGAAATGTATTTTGTTCTTCTATTGGTCCCATGTTTCTATGTGTTTGCCGCTATTTTTTGAAGCCGTAAATAAAGTAAACAAATATGAAGCCTCCTGTCATGAAGTAAAACTACAGATCATTCATACTAATTCTTGGACAATACAATGTGGCTCAAAATGCTTTGATCATTTTTCAAAAATTGCAGTTTGGGACATTTTTGTCATATCCATGTGTCCAGAAAATATAGAAATTAGTGGATGTGCACAAGCAATATATACAAAAAATAACTGAATTCATTCCAAGCACACAAAATCAATAAAACTATTCCATTCATAGTGCTATGCTAAGATGGTAACATATTAGTAATAACCAAAATACAATACTGAAAGGCAACACTGCATATACATTGAAAATAACAAGTAACAATCTGCTCTGCAACACAAAAGGGCTCTTATCGCCTAAATGGTGAGCAACTCTCCAGGCAAAAAAAATGAAAATACAAAAGGAAATATTAAAGGACCGCTATAGTGCCAGGAAAATAAACGCATTTTCCTCTCCACCCCCTGCCGACGTCAAATCTGAATGCGCATGAGCGGCAAGAGCCACGTGCACATTCAAAGCGTCCATAGGAAAGCATTACTCAATGCTTTCCTATGGACGTCCAGTGTCTTCAGTTTCTCTGAAACTGCTATGTTTTTAGCTGCAGGGTTAAAACTAGGTGGACCTGGCACCCAGACCACTTCATTGAGCTGAAGTGGTCTGGGTGCATATAGTGGTCCTTTAAGTCCACCTACTATTAATCTAATGAGAATTATAGGCAAATATAGATGAAAGAATTTCAAAACCTTAATACCCCAGTATATTCCTGTGCCAACTGGGTCCTCAGTTCAGTGTTCTGGGCTCTTTGCCCTTCACATGTTTTTATTTGTTTCCTATTTTTAAAATATATATATATTACATTTTCGTGTGGCTTTTTTTATGTTGGATGTCAAAGACGGCAATTTCAGACATCTGTGACATTGTCCTATTTTCTCCAATTTCTTAAAAGAAAGGGTCTTCTTTATTTAAAGGCATTTCAACACAAACACTGTAACTACTCACTTATATAGTAAACACTGTAACGTAATTTTTTTTTTAAATTAATGAAACAGATTATCCCAGCAGTGGACACTCAGGCTAAGTTGCCAGAAGTGTCTTTAAATAGCAAGTATGCACAAGACACAATCCCCCCAATTTATATAGGCAGGCAAATTATCACCCTCTCCCCCCCCTTACCCTCTTTGTTTCCCCCTATTTAAAGACCACAACAAAGTAATAATAAAAAAGGACAGATTGAAAGGATAGGAAAGCAAACAGGGTGGGGGCACAACTAAGTATCCCTTGTCTGAATAAACACTATATAAGCTAAATATATAGTTTACAGTTGCATTATAATTAGTTTGTTACATTTCCTTTGATATTTAATCTATTTATTTGTCACATAAAGATTGTTTTTTCACAGCTAGGAGTAAATCGCTCCCGTGCAATTTTATCTTTAATTCCATTTAACAATTAATCGAGTGCTAGTGTGCTATTTGCCTTTGACACTGGGCTGGTCTTGGAACCTGATGTTTATTTCAATCAGCCTTTCACTCTAGGAATGAATTTTTATATTTTCTGTCAATGGTGGTTCCTCCTCTCACTCAAAGCTATTAGCGGATTACTTTTCCATAAACAACTGCACAAAATATACCTCACATGGCTGTAATGTATTTGTGGGAAAGAAAATTCGCTATATCAGCTGGTGGCCCACTACCATAACTTCTAGTAATATTTTTTTTTTTTTTGTCAGTATTGCATTGGGGTTCATGTATCTAGATTAGTTAATTTAGATGCTACACATTTGGTTTTCCATTATGGTTGTATTTGCACATTTGTAAATAACCATATATATTACCCTGAGGACACATTTATTTTTTTTACTTCGGTTAAGTGAGTAAAGCAAACATCACCTGTGTTGTTTATTTGCACTCCTTTACTTTTTTTTTTAATCAGCTGCTCCTTTACATTTTGTACAGTGTACCATGTAGCTAGCGTTTCAATAAATGGGATATGGCCGTCCATATATATATATTTTTTTTTTTTTGTCATCCTTTTTTTGACAAGCTCAGTATTCATTATAATGTATGTATGTGGAGTAAGTTACACGGTGCATTCCAAAACAGTATGACCCTGGTTATATCCCACAACTTTTCTGTACTTGATTATTTAAAGGGACTCTCTCGTGCCAGGAAAACAAACCCGTTTTCCTGGCACTGCAGGACCCTGTAGTGACCCCTCCCAACCCCCATCCCATGTTGCTGAAGGGGGTAAAACCCCTTCAGTTACTTTCCTGAATCCAGCGCCGATGCCCCTCTGCGCTGCGTCAGGCTCTGCCCATGCTCCTCCCCCACCGACTTTAGCCGGCGGGGGGGGGGTGACCTAATGTTCATGCGCGACAATGGCCGCACTAGCATTAGGATTTCCCCATAGATAAGCATTGTTCAATGCTTTCCTATGGGGATTCCAGCGACACTGGAGGTCCTCATGCATAGCGTGAGGACGTCCAGCGTCGTTTAAAACACTTGTCGTGTTTTAAGAACACGGAAGTCCCTTTAGTGGCTGTCTGATAGACAGCCACTAGAGGAGGACTTAACCCTGCAAGGTAATTATTGCAGTTTATACAAACTGCAATGATTACACTTGCCGGATTAAGGGTAATGGGAGTTAGCACCCAGACCACTATAATGGGCAGAAGTAGTTTGGGTGCCTGGAGTGTCCCTTTAATGGGATCTTACATGTATACCACACATGGTACAACTGTGACATTGCAGCTCATCTTGGATTGTATTTCCTTTCATCCCCAGTCATCTCTCATGCTGATGATTAATAAAAATTCAAGTTCAGTTGCTGGAGAGAAAAACACTGGTCCTTTCTCACACGCAAATATGGCCCCAAGGGTGATAACTGTGGAGTCTCAGGGAGGATTTGGGTCAGATCATCTTTCTGTAAGCTTGTTGAGTCTGTAAGTTTTACTGAGAAATAAATTATAACCAAAAATAAGTTGGCCATAGTGATTTTCAAGAAATGTTTGATGCACCACACTTTATAATGCTTTCAGGTTGAGGCTTTTAGTACATATTAATAAAATCCATAAAGAAGTGTCATTGGAAGCATAAATTGCATTCTTACAAAATGTTTCCTATTCAAAAAAGCCCTTGTAAATGTACGTTTTTAAAAATTGATATTCATATAATGATGTATTTATTTAGTATTTATTTTTTGTAGTTGCTGGTTCTAAAATTGTCACTCCTTCTCAAACTGCACATTTCTTAAAAGTTTACAAGATCAGCTTATTTTTGGATATAATTAAAGTGTTACAGAGCAGACAGTGACCATGCCAAAAGGCATAGAGCTTGCTCACTTATAGTAAGGTTAATGCTAGTGCCTTAACAAGTCCGTAGCAAGGAGGGGAGATATTAATACGTTGGGTAATGCTATCCGTTTGACAGATATGTTTAAGTCTTATTCTTTTTAAATGTCTTTCTGCTTACCTAATGTAACTGACACTGGGGAATAAGAAGATTGAGAGGACTGTGTACAGTACTGTTTGTCACTAGCACAAGTATTATCTCGATTTGTGACGAGCAGTGTCATTTAAATTGTATTTGCCAAATGGAAAGAGAACTGGGAGGGGCAGTAAACAAAGAGCACTTTTGTTTATTCTGAAAAATATATATTTCTTTTTAAACATTTTGCTGCCGGAGATCTAAAATGAGATCTAGAAGGCTATGCAGACCACAAGAGAGTTAATGTCCCCCCCACACTTCTCTTTTACATGGGAGAATTATGCATTATGAACTATGTCAGTGATGTGCTGTTCTCCTTACTCTAATTGTGTGTGGATACTTTGCTGAATGCACGTTTGTGTAAGTTACACTGTCCTGAAGTTATAATTTACTTTTGAAAATAAAATCTTAACTTAATGCTGGTGGTGTTTTGTTTTTTCTACAGCTTATAGTTATTTACTGAACTTTGAAAACTAATAGTTGTCAAATTTATTTTATATGTATACATCTCTATAGATCTCTTTTCTATAACTTTATTTCTCTCTCACTATAATTTATATTTTATTTTTCCAATTATTTGTTTCCCCCACTTTAGCAAGCCAGGAAGATTAAAGGCAGTGCCAAATTTCCACTCTAGAGGGCACTAGTAGCTATTTGAAATCTCAGCTCTGCTTCTTCTATTGGATCCTCACAAGGGAATACTTTATTGTTCAAATTGACCAACTGTTTGGACAGTCTGTCTTTAAAACGAACTATACTACGGATCTAACTTACTTAATTCTCTAGCTACTCATCTCTGCTTCTCAGTCTTATAAATTGTCAAAACCTTAACTTAGGCAAACGGCAGGAACAGCAGCTGCATTTCACTTGTCTCTCATGCAACATGTGTCTTGCTGCCAACCGTGGGAGCTTAATGCAAAACCTGTGAAGATCTGCACTGTGACATATTGCAGCTTTTCGTATCCATTGATTTAATGATGCCAGGTGCAGTACTTAGAAATAAATAAATTAAGCACAGGCCTGTTGCAGGAAGAGAGAGATGTGGATGCCAGGCCAATTCAGTATGCTGTAGCAGTAGCCAGGAAAAAAAATATTTCATATGTGAAGATGAAAAGCTATTTGTCGTATGCACTAAATAATGAAGATAAAAGTTTTATTTAGAGGTTAGTCTTATTCATAAATTGTGAACCATGTAGAAACTAGGGAAGATTGATACTCTTTTATACACTTGGAGCCATCATTTTAGAAGACCATGAGTTATAAAAGAGAGATAGATGTGATCATAGTATTTAGTGCTTTATTGCAAATCCCTTGCCTTAAGGGCCTGCAGACACGTAGACGACATTACTTTTTGGTTAGTGCTTTTCTTACCTAGCGAACTTCTCCGTGTGCACTGCAGCCAATTTAATATCCTTTCTTTTCTGGTACATGTTAAATATTTGTTCAGCTTTAATCATGTCAGATGATTGAAAAGAGCATACTTTTTTTTTTTGTTTTTTTTTTTAAATCCCTCTGCATGATGTGAAAGCCCTTTATGAGACAAGCTATACCCCTCTTCTGAAGAAAGCACATGCAGACCTCTGCCAATGGGCAGAGATAGGGATTGAAAATGAACCTCCTCCCCAGATTTCTCTATATCTTTCAGACCCTCTCACTACCTTTCCGCAAGCCAGACCTTATTTATCTGGCACCCCAAAGTTCGCAAAACAACCCTGGGACAATGAAAAGTTTTCCGAAACAAAACAAGTCGCAGATACTCTGGCAGTTGGTTGACCGTATAGTGCAAACATAGCCTTGATGAAGGGGTCTGGGATGTTAAAATGCGACAGAACTTCCCTCAGGTAATCCCAGGGGACCCTATCAAACACCTTCTCCGCATCTAAAGAGAGGAGCAAAGAAGGCATGCGAATAGATTTAAGATGATTAATCAAATTGATGAAACACCTGCGGCCATCCGGAGCCTGACGGTTCATAACGAAAACCCACCTGGTCTTTGTCAGATAGGGATGGAAGAAGTCGATTAAGTCTATTAGCTAAAATGTTTGATTAAATCTATGTGTCATTATTAATTAATGAAATGGGGTGAAAACTTGAGCAGACATTAGGTGTCTTACCAGGTTTAGGTAACGTGACCATTTGTGCGCACAAAGCCTGCCCCGGCATTCCACCTGTATTCCGATAATAATTGAATAAGTGACTTAAATGAGGGGTAAGAATGCCAGAGAATTACTTATAGTGCTAATCACTTTCTCATTATAAAGGCCTCCTGTTTTTGGAAGCTGTATGACACAAATTGAGGGTTCACTGAGAGCGGAGGAAGCTGAGTGCAAGAAATTGCCAGCCTCTAATGTACTACAACTTCTCTCTTGGTTGCTGGGAGATATAATATACATTTTTTTCAATGGGATAATGACACAATCCCTTGTTATACAGCTTTTGTAGAATAGTACTCCAATCAACCTCATCCAGTTGCTAACATCCCTAACTCTTGCCAAAAAACACACATCTCTATGAGATCCTTTGGACTGGAAATTTGTTGTCCATGCTTCTCCATGAGACGTATTTGATTGGACAATGCCCAGCCGTAACAATGAAGTAAGTGCTGGGAAAACCGGGTGCTCTTCGTTACTTGCACAGACCAGTTCTGCAGCTAATGACAGGTAAGATTTCAAGACAAAGGAAATATTTATGAACATTTTAGTTAGTGATTTTTTTTTAATGTGCATTAAAAAATATGCATTTTTTGGACACGGAGCACCTGCTTAAAGGGACACTATAGGCACCCAGACTACTTCAGCTCATTGAAGTGGTTTGGGTGCAGTGTCTCAGGTCTCTTAACCCTACATAACTAATTATTACAGGGTTTTTTGTTTTTTTATAAACTTCAATAATTAGCTTTGTGGGGTAATTCCGTCTCTAGAGGCTGTTTACCAGACAGCCACCAGAGGGACTTGTGCTGATGCTGGACGTCCTCAGTCTATGCATGAGGACTTCCAGCGTCACCGGCATCCCCATAGGAAAGCAGAAATCCTAATGCAAGCGCAGCCATTGCCACGCATGCGTATCAGGTATTCACCGCCGGCTGATGTCAGCGGGGGGAGGAGTGGAGGCGGCCCAGGTAAGCAACAGAAGGTTGTTTTTTTTGTTTTTGTGTTGTTGTTTTTTTAAAACCCTTTCTGCATCACGGGGGGAGGGAGGTGGGGACTATAGGGAGCTATACTGCCAAGAAAAACTGTTTTCCAGGCACTATAGTTTCCTTTTAAGATGCAGAATGCTTCACAATTTGTTTTGTTCAATTTTTTTTTTTATTTATTTTTTTTAAAAAGCATTGGATTGGCTGATATTGTCAAGGAGTCAGATCAGGGGCAGAGCCAGCACAAGCCAAATACAGCCCTGGCCAATCAATTTCCTCATAGAATCGAATCAATGTATCTCTATGAGGAACGTTCAGTGTCTCCATGCAGTGGGTGGAGACCAGTGATGTATCCTGGTTTTGTGCTGCCCTAGGCATGACAACTCGGGCCCCTCCCCTCCTAAATACATATACACACTCACTAACAGACACATACACTCCGTGTCAGGCACACACTTTCACTGATAGACACACATACACTAGCTAACAGACATACACACCTCCTATCAGACACACATACACACTCCCTAACAAACACACACACTCACAAACAGACACTCCCCATCCTCCCTACCTTTGGGAATGCTGGGGTGGATTATCACTTTCCCTGGGGTCCAGTGGGGCTGCTAGGCGGGCGGTGACTGCAGGCGGCAAGGGAGTACTAATCCTCCTGTTCAGCTCCCTCGCATGCCACGTAGTGATGCAGGAGCCGGAATGACGTCATATTCCGGCTCCGGCATCACTGCGGTGCGAGCAAGGGAGCTGAACAGGAGGATTAGTGCTCCCTCACCGCCCGCCCGGAAAGTTCCGCCGCTGCCAGCCTGGGGGGGGGTCCTGAGGTGGCCAGCTCCAGGGCACCCCAGGACAAGAGGCTGGCAAGGCATTTGCCAGGGCGATCGGGGGTGGCCAAAATAAAGCCGCCCCCCATAAAGTGCCGCCCAAGGCAAATGCCTTGTTTGCCTCGGGGTAAACACACCCCTGGTGGAGACACTGAATGTCAGTGCTCCACAGTGTGCAGCACTGCCCTTGGAAGCACCTCTAGTGGCCATCTGAGGAGTGGCCAGTGGAGGTATCCCTAGGCTGTAAAGTAAACACTGCCTTTTCTCTGAAAACAGTGTTTACTGCAAAAAGCCTGAAGGAACTGATTATACTCACCAGAACAAATGAAATAAGCTGTAGCTGATCTGGTCACTATAGTGTCCCTTTAACCCCTTAAGGACCAAACTTCTGGAATAAAAGGGAATCATGTCGTGTCCTTAAGGGGTTAAACTACAGCTCTCCCACCTGTCAATCAATTCTCAGCATAGACTGCTATGCCAAGAGTTAAGTGAAAGGAGCAGGAGAATCCTGTTTTCCTCTGCTCTAACAGTAGCTACAGTGCAGGCATTGTACCAGCAAGGATTATTCCCCCAAGTGATAAGCTGGAGGTATGATTATAAATAGTTTACAAAATCATTATTAGCGTTTTATATATTCAGCAGCGGATTACAGTTATTCAATAAGGATATATAACAGCAAGCACAGCCAAAACAAAATAATGGCAGATACAAGAGGTGAAGAGTAGTCTGCAATCAATCTGTTAGAGACTGCAGACAAATTTCAGCTGGAATTATATTTTCCCCAGGATCTGCATATGATATATATAATCCTGCATCAATTTACAATGCTATAGATTTTAATAAAAAATTGTACACTAGTTGTTAAAGGGACACTCCAGGCACCCAGACCACTTCTGCCCATTGGAGTGGTCTGAGTGTCAACTCCCACTACCCTTAACCCGGCAAGTGTAATTATTGCAGTTTTCATAAACTGCAATAATTACCTTGCATGGTAAAGTCCTCCTCTAGTGGCTGTCTACGAGAGGGACTTCCGTGTTCTTAGAACACGAAAAGTGGGTTATAATGAATAATTGAATAATGCTTTCCTATGGGGAGGTCTAATGTGCGGCCATTGCCACGCATGCGCATTAGGTCTCCCTTGTCGGCGGGAGAGGAGAGTAGGCGGAGCAACTTGGAATAGGGGGTGGGAGGGAGAGGGGCACTACAGGGTCCTGCAGTGCCAGAAAAACTGTTTTCCTGGCACTGGAGAATCCCTTTACGGGACACTGTAGGCATTGTAATCGTTTTAACTCACTGAAATGGTTATTGTGCATTGAAACCCCTCCCTCCGTTCTTCCCTTCAGTATTACACCATTTTTCAGTGTCACCCCATCTCCTCTATGCTGCTTAGACTAAGGAGGAAGCAGTTTGCAGCTGTGAATGACTGAAAGTGTCAGCTACTGCTTTCAGCTTATCATAGCTGCCATTGTTGCTATGAATTTGTATGGCTGCAAAGAAGAGTGTTATCTCTGAATTAGCCATTCCTAATGATTGTTTAGTGTGAAACGGAATAAAGGGACTCTATAGGTACCCAGACAACTTCATCTCAAGGAAGTTGTCTGTAACAGAAAACACCGCCATATTGTAGGAACAGCAATGTTTTCTTTGCAGGTTTAACACGCCTCTAGAGGCTGTCATGAAGACAGCCACTAGAGGCGCTTCTGCAGCTATAACAGAGTTAAAACCGTTTATAGATCAAATGACTCTCATTCAGGGCTTTTAGTTGGCGCAGTGTTTTGCTGATGATTAAATAGGCCCCTAGGCTAACAATCTTCT
This sequence comes from Pelobates fuscus, assembly GCF_036172605.1. NCBI lineage: Eukaryota > Metazoa > Chordata > Amphibia > Anura > Pelobatidae > Pelobates > Pelobates fuscus. The sequence continues at coordinate 53,558,307 of NC_086323.1, forward strand.
GTAACAATCTTCTGTTCAACAAAGTTCTGTTCAATGTATAGAAGGTGTTGGCTGTTTACAAGTTTGGACTTCATACCTTCTTTCCTCCCCTCTCCCTTCCCTTACTGCTAATCTGCCTATTAACAGCAGTAAAAGTCCAAACTAATCAACCCCCTTTTACTACCTTCTCTATACATTGACTAAACTTACTGTTCAAATCGCTGCAAACTCTGTCCAGACTAGTATATGGCTCAGCAATTTAATCCAGTCAAAAGAACTTGAACTTATCTCACAAACTCCTTGCTATGCAGAGGTATAAGGAACATTTAGCCAAGCACTTAGAAGCAATTCCAGTTTATCACATACACCCTGTTCCAAATTATTATGCAAATGATATTTTTCTCATTTACCTAAATAATTGATGTAAATAACAGTCAGCATAATTCTCATGTTATCAACTATTAAGAGTACAATTGAAATTTTATTAAACAAACCTAATGATAAGGGGTTTTTTTTTTTGTTTTTTTTTAAACATAAAAAACTTACAATGCACTGTTCCAAATTATTACGCACAGTAAGTTTCAAAACACTTTATAGGTTGTAAAGAACTGAAAATGGTCATTTGTTGTGCTTGCAGCATATTTACTGAAATCAAAAGCAATTTCAATCAAACTTATAACAACATTTTAACTTTTAAAACATTTTAACAGGTCACGTTACATTTTAACATAGGACCCCTTATTTGATAGCAGCTTCACAAGTCTTGCATCCATTAAATGTGTGAGGTTTTGGACAGTTTCTGCTTGAATTTGTTTGCAAGATGTCAGACTAGCCTCCCAGAGCTGATGTTTGGATGTAAACTGCCTCCCACCCTCATAGATCTTTTGCTTGAGGATGCTCCAAAGGTTCTCAATAGGATTGAGGTCGGGGGAGGATAGAGGCCACACCATGACTTTCTCTCCTTTTATCCCCATAGCAGCCATTGATGCAGAGGTATTCTTTGCAGCATGAGATGGTGCATTGTCATGCATGAAGATGATTTTATTACGGAAAGCATATGTCTTCCTTCTGTACCAGGGAAGAAAGTGGTCAATCAGAAACTCCACATACTTTGTAGAGGTCATCTTTACATCTTCAGGGATTCTAAAGGGGCCGACCAGCTCTCTTCCCATGATTCCGGCCCAAAACATGACTCCACCACCGCCTTGCTGACGTCGCAGCCTTGTTGGAACAGGGAGGCCGTCCACCAACCATCCACTACTCCATCCATCAGGACCATCCAGGGTTGCACGGCACTCATCAGTGAACAGAACTGTTTGAAAATTAGTCTTCATGTATTTTTCTGCCCAATGCAGCTGTTTCTGCTTGTGAGCATTGGTTAGTGGTGGCCAAATAGAATGTTTATGCAGGTTTAGTTGCAAGACTCTGGAGGACTCTACACCTTGATGTCCGTGGGACTCTAGAGGCACCAGGAGCTTCAAATATCTGTTTGCTGCAATGTAATGGTATTTTAGCAGCTGCTCTCTTGATCCGATGCATGGATCTGGCAGAAATCTTCCTCAATGTGCCTTTATCTGCACGAACCCGTCTGTGCTCTAAATCAGCCACAAATCTCTTAATAGTACGATGATCATGCTTAAGTTTTCGTGAAATATCTGTTTTCATACCTAGTCCAAGGCATGGAACTATTTCACTCTTTTCGGCAGCGGAGAGATCCTTTTTCTTCCCCATATTGCATGAAAATGGTGCTCTGCTGGGGGGGGCGGGGCCTAGCAGCCGAGCGGGCCAGACGTGCCTACACAGAGTTCTGACTAAATTAAGCTTTATCTTGGCTATTACTGGCCATAACCGTGATATCTACAGCCCTGCATCACGACTGCTTATTCCTGAAGCGAGTGGGAGTCCGTGGCTATAAGCACAGAGTACTCCTGGCGAGATCCACCACACGCTTCATATGCGGCCTAGCAAGGAAGGCGACCTCATGGCAGGGAGAGGCGACCGATCTCCCAACATGGGGACCGCTTTGAGCAACAGCCCTAATGATACCCCGCATCCCCCCCCACTGGACCGGTGGGGGTTATCCCGGTCCCCGCTGGGGAAATCTCTTAATCCTCTGCCGGAGAGAGGCCTGCGGGCCGAGCCCAAGATGGCCGCCGAGCCACAACCTGAGCAACCACGAGAGAGTACAGCTATACAAGCTTGGAGGGCGGGCTTTGAGGCTCGGTTCGAGCAACTCTGCCAAGACTTCTGGAGGCGCCTGGAACACCGATCAAACGCCCAGGAATTACCCGCTACAAGGAAGATTGCAGTTTAAAATGCGGTCCACAGACCTGACACCAGGGCACATCCGCCTGGCCGACAGACCTGCCGGAGGGCGCCGGAACTGGTGACAGTACCATGCCATGGTACACCTGCCTGGCCGTCTCGCCGCCGCTTCCCGGGACGCACTGGGGAGACTCGCATCGTGCAGCCCCTACCCCCACGGCAACGCAGGACCTCGATCCGGATCTGCTCCCCCCTTGTGGAGAAGGACTTTGTAGGGAACCAAGTCAGCGACCCTGAAAAACAGATCCCAACACGGGCTCTGGGTCATGGGGCCTCCTCATCTCACCCCCACTCAAGCGACTCGACCACAGCCCCTCAGTGCTTCCCAAACACGGGAATAGGCTGAACTGGGAATCGCTCCACCAAACAGAGCAAGCCTGGATACCAGCAGCGTAATCCCACCAGAGGCAGCAAACATATCACCCACGATCACGCACACCTACTATTAGGATAAAATATGTTAACCACGTTGACTCACCTATACCTGCCTCAACCTTGACAGATATGCCCTATATCATAATATGTATGGAGTGCTTGCGCCTAGCATGTCCACGGAATTACGTTAGCAATGTTATGCCTAGTGCCTTCCCTGTTTGAATTTTACTTTAGGCCTAACTCACACAAATAGGCAGCACGAATAGTTACTGCTCCCTAAACTCCAGTACATCAACGGTTTGGGTTGGAGGTTCTTACTACTCACTCTATTAGGGGACCCTAATGGATTATCTGTGCTGGCTAATGTTACTCACCCAGTGGTATATAGTCTTACTTAACTTACTATCCACAGTTCTGTGCTAAAGCCTTTAGTATCCCTCCTTCAGTTTTTTTTTAAATAATAAAATTGTGCATCTGTTGTATCTTTACACTAATTATAAGAAGTGCCGTAATCCTGACATTTTATGTTCCAGCTGCAATCTATTATTGTCATGCATACTCTCATGGAATGTCTCTGCAAACCTGCTTGTTCTATTGCGCACTGCAAAAATAAAGAATACAAAAAAAAAAAATGGTGCTCTGCTTAATAATGTGGAACACCCTCCTTTAGTAGTTTTTCCTTAAATTGGGCTTACCTGGCAATCTAATTATAACAGGTGTCAGAGATTGTTTTCAGTGATCAAAAGTGCCCTGAGACACAATGCCATCCATGAGTTAAACTGAAAAACAAAACACTTAATCTTTGTGACACTTAAATAGAATTTGCATAATAATTTGGAACAGTGTGTAGAATGCATGGAACTGATGTGCCTGCCATCAGCTTTGCTGACCTCTCCAACCACAGTTGTATGAGTGGAGCTGTCAGACACAATCACAATTCAAGTGTTTTAAGAAGCCGTTAAAGGGACACTCCAGGCACCCAGACCACTTCTGCCCATTGGAGTGGTCTGGGTGCCAACTCCCACTACCCTTAACCCTGCAAGTGTAATTATTGCAGTTTTTTTTAAACTGCAATAATTACCTTGCAGGGTTAAGTCCTCCCCTAGTGGCTGTCTATTAGACAGCCACTAGAGGACACTTCCTGCTTCATAGCACAGGTTTTCTGTGCTAGAGCGTCGCTGGACGTCCTCACGCTGTGTGAGGACCTCCAGCGTCGCTCTATTCCCCATAGGGAAGCATTGAAATTCATTTTCAATGCTTTCCTATGGGGTGCGCTAAAGCTGCCGCGCATGCGCATTAGGTCTCCTCGGCCGGCGGGCGAGATCAGTCTCGCCCACCGGCCGACTTAAGCAGAAGGAGGAGCGGCGGGGGAGGAGGAAGCAGCGACGTGGGACCTGTCGCTGCCCCTGGTAAGTCACTGAAGGGGTTTTCACCCCTTCAGCAACTGGGGATTGGGGGGTGGGAGGGAGAGGGACCCTCCAGTGCCAGGAAAACGGATCGTTTTCCTGGCACTGGAGTTTCCCTTTAATGGAGGTGGAGATTTGTAAAGTGCATGCACACTGTACAAATATTTGGACGAGTAAACGAGGAATTATAGCTTCCAGTTATATTAGGTACTAAAGGGGCAGGTTTATAGCTGCAGCAACTTTGAAAAATGTGTGTAGTTAGAATCAATTAGTGCAGGGCAACAAGCACTGGAGACCTACTTGCACTCGCAGCTTAAAGGACCACTATAGGCACCCACAGACCACTTCAGCTCAATTAAGTGGTCTGGGTGCCAGGTCCCTCTAGTTTTAACCCTGCAGCTGAAAACAGCAGTTTCAGAGAAACTGCTATGTTTAACTGAGGGTTAATCCAGCCTCTAGTGGCTGTCTCCCTGACAGCTGCTAGAGGCGCTTCCACGATTCATGCTGGACGTCCATAGGAAAGCATTGAATAATACTTTCCTATGGGCAGTTTGAATGCACGCGCACTCTTGCCGCGCATGCCCATTCGGATCTGACGTCGGCAGCGGGTGGAGAGTTCCCCAGCACAGAGGGAGCCCAGCGCTGGAGAAAGGTAAGTGGCTGAAGGGGTTTTAACCCCTTCAGCCCAGCGGGTAGGGGGGACCTAATGACAAACAAGTTTGTTTTCCTGGTACTATACTGGTCCTTTAACTTCTTAAAGGAGTATCCCTATTAAACAGACCTATAAATATTCAGGTTTTCATTATAATAAAACGACTTATATGATGTTAGAGCGTCAATAGAATTCCACTGCAACCCATACATGTAAGGCAGCTTTGTGTTATGTATGCCTTTTGGGGCAATGCAAAGCATCGCATGGTGGCATGCCAATGATGCAATATGTGTGACTTGTGACATTTGGCTCTGGAAAGGGGCCAAGTCAGCCCAGAGCAAATACTGGAAAACGATCTCCCTGCAATAGCTTTGCATATCACAAGATTGTTTAATGTCATATTTGCATTGTGTTCTTTGACACACCTAACACAAACCACAAATAGGTCACTATAGTGTTAGGAGTACAGGTTTCTATTCCTAACACTTTAGATTATAGTGTTAGGAATAAAAAGATGTCACTCTACACCCCCCCCCCTCCACTTGGCTGTTAAAGGGTTAAAAACCCATTACACTCTTTCCAAATGCCAGTGCTAGCTCAGTCTCTTCCAGTGTAAGCGGCAAGGGGGAACCTAATGACTATACACGACAAGCACCGTGCACGCATTAAGCCTTCCCCATATTGGATCAATGACTTTCTACGGGGAATTTGAAAACACTGGCGTCCTCATGCACAGCGTGACAACAGTCAGCATTGTTTCCTGGAGTTAAAGAACCACTATAGTGCCAGGAAAACACTCCTTTTCCTAGGACTATAGTGCCCTGAGGGTGCCCCCACCCTCAGGGACCCCCTCCCGCCGGGCTCTGGGGAGAGTAAAGGGTTAAAACTTACCTTTATTCCAGCGTCGGGCGGGGAGCTCTCCTCCTTTTCTCCGCCTCCGATCCTCCCTTTCGGCTGAATGCGCATGCGCGGCAAGAGCTGCGCCCGCATTCAGACGGTCTCATAGGAAAGCATTTACAATGCTTTCCTAAGGACGCTTGCATGCTCTCACTGTGATTTTCACAGTGAGAATCACGCAAGCGCCTCTAGCGGCTGTCAGTGAGACAGCCACTAGAGGATTTGGAGGCTGGATTAACCCTATTATAAACATAGCAGTTTCTCTGAAACTGCTATGTTTATTAAAAAAAAAGGGTTAATCCTAGAGGGACCTGGCACCCAGACCACTTCATTAAGCTGAAGTGGTCTGGGTGCCTAGAGAGGTCCTTTAAACTCTGAGTAAATGCAGAAAGCGCCTCTAGTGGCTGTCTGGTAAACAGCATCTAGAGGCAGTCTTAAGCCTGCAATATAAACATTACAGTTTCTCTGAAAGGAGACAGGGATGGTGCACCCAGTCCACTTCAATGAGATGAAGTGGCCTTGGTGCCTATAGTGTCACTTTAAAGGGAAACTCCAGGGCCAGGAAAACGATCCATTTTCCTGGCACTGGAGGGTCCCCCTCCCTCCCACCCCCCAATTCCCGGTTACTGTAGGGGTGAAAACCCCTTCAGTGACTTACCTGAGGCAGCGGTGATGTCCCTCGTCGCTGTCTCCGCTTCTGCGACGCTCCTCCTCTTCATTGCATCGGCCGGTGGGCGAGACTGATCTCGCCCACCGGCCGAGGGGACATAATGCGCATGCGCGGCAATGCCGCGCATGCGCATTACGTCTCCCCATAGGAAAGCATTGAAAAATCATTTCAATGCTTTCCTATGGGGTTTTGAGCGACGCTGGAGCGCTAGAACCCAGGAAGTGAACTCTAATGGCTGTCTAATAGACAGCCACTAGAGGTGGAGTTAACCCTGCAATGTAATTATTGCTGTTTGTAAAAAACTGCAATAATTACACTTGCAGGGTTAAGAGTAGTGGGAGTTGGCACCCAGACCACTCCAATGAGCAGAAGTGGTCTGGGTGCCTAGAGTGTCCCTTTAAGTGATGTAAACAGGGTGAAAAAAAACACAGCATAAATATAAGGACAAAATCTATCAAATTTGAGTGATGTTGAACAAAGTGTTCCTTTAACAGTTAACAGCTCCCTAAGTCTTATATTATTTATGGTGGTCAAGCTTTGTCAACATGAATGCTATACATAAGGAAAAGGTGTCCCCACTTTTCCTTATGTATTTCATGAAAAATAGAGCGCCTAGTAAAAAAATATGCTGACACAGGGAACTTTTTAGAAGTGGATTTGATTTAAAAAAAGACAAAGAAAAAACACACTCAGAGACAGCTGCAGTGATTATGGTGCCAGGAGTGCCCTTGCTTCTTTACTAAGTAGTAAAACCAATGACATTCTAACTGGGGTTGGTCAGGTACCCATGCCCATCTCCCCTGCTGCTGGAAAGCTCTGCACTTAGCTAATACTGACAGTGCAGGGAGATTCTCAATCTGTAGGGAGATTCTCAATGTAATCTGATATGTAACTGGATTTCCCAGCAGTCAGTCCAACATACACAGCCCAGCACCATGGCTACTGTCTACTGGTTTATAGATCATGGCATCACTGCAGTATGGAAATCATTACCCCAACTCACAGTGAATTAACAGTACTTGGCATTGACTGTGACGTCATACTGTGAGTGTGACGTCATAATAAGAGTACCTATATTATCTTAAAGGCATATTAACATTCAATATACAGTAAAGTAAATGTATAGTTTTTGATGAACTGGCATTGGATATTTACTTTTAAAATGCATTCAAAAATATATACATTTATTGTAATAGAATGTAATAATTCTACACACTCGGCCCCCCTATCAGATATTCTGAAAATTAAAAATTGTCCAAAGTAACTTGCTGTCTGTACTGTATACCCAAACGGACTCCAGGAATGTGACATGTAAAGCTCAGGTCTTGCTAGGTGCATTTTGTCCTTTTCATGTCTGACTCCTTCCCTCACTGTAAATGGCCGCCGCTGCCTCGGGCCGCACTCTCCGATCTCGCGCTTTCTCGTCCAGCGGCAGCGCGCTGACACAGCTTTACTCCCATTGGCTACCTTGTTCCCATGCAGCCCAATCAGAAGCAGCCGTCAGTAACTCTCGGCTGTCCCAGTTCCGGCTCAGTCGCTCGCTGTGATTGGCTGTACTGCTCACCGTTCGGTGAAGTCGTGCGGCCAATGGGGTTTGCTCGGGATGCAAAGCAAATCTCTGATTGGATCTAAGTCACGGCGACCTGGCCGCTGATTGGCTGACGTGACAGTTCCGCTGTGCGCCGCATCATGTATTAGTAGGGAGGAGAGTGTGATGTTGGCAACCGGAGGTCGGACTCGGTGTGAGAGAGGTGAGGGGGAGAAATGGGGTCAATGAATGGGTCACCATAGACACCGGGGATACAGGGAGTCCAGCTTACCTGCCCTGCCTGTCCTGAGTCCAGAGTGTAACCTGTAATAACCTGGGCACTGCGTGTAACCTGTAATAACCTGGGCACTGCGTGTAACCTGTAATAACATGGGCACTGCGTGTAACCTGTAATAACCTGGGCACTGCGTGTAACCTGTAATAACATGGGCACTGAGTATAACATGGGCACTGGGTATAACAGGGTATAACATGGGCACTAAGTATAACAGGGTATAACATGGGCACTGGGTATAACATGGGCACTGAGTAAAATAGGGTATAACATGGGCACTAAGTATAACAGGGTATAACATGGGCACTGGGTATAACATGGGCACTGAGTAAAATAGGGTATAACATGGGCACTGGGTATAACATGGGCACTGAGTAAAATAGGGTAAAACATGGGCACTGGGTATAACATGGGCACTGAGTAAAATAGGGTAAAACATGGGCACTGGGTATAACCTGGGCACTGGGTATAACAGGGTATAACCTGGGCACTGAGGATAACATGGGTACTGGGTATAACAGGTTATAACCTGGGCACTGAGTATAGCAGGGTATAACATGGGCACTGGGTATAACCTGGGCACTGGGTATAACAGGGTATAACCTGGGCACTGAGGATAACATGGGCACTGGGTATAACAGGTTATAACCTGGGCACTGAGTATAGCAGGGTATAACATGGGCACTGGGTATAGCAGGTTATAACCTGGGCACTGAGTATAGCAGGGTATAACATGGGCACTGGGTATAACAGGGTATAACATGGGCACTGGGTATAACGGCACTGAGTACAACATGGTATAACATGGGCACTGAGTACAACCTGGTACAAATGCTTTTAAAGCATTTAAATCGGACCAATCAGATGCATCCTATATAAGATATAAGGAAGCCAATAATACTTGCAAAAAGGCAATTAAAGTGGCTAAACTAGAAAATTAGAAATTGATAGCCAAAGAATGCAAAACCAACCCCAAACATTTTTTCAAGTACATTAATTCTAAAAAAACAAAAAATGAAAGTGTAGGTACACTGAAAACAGAGATGGGTATGTTAGTCAACGAAGACCAGGAAAAGACAGAAATTTTAAATAACTATTTTTCTTCGGTATATATTAATGAGGATCCTATGGCAAGAGATATGCATATGATTGCTGCAACAAACAGATAACTTGTGATTGGATAACTCGAGACAAGGTGCTACAGCTATTAAAGAAAATTAATGTAAATAAAGCTCCGTGGCCTGACGGTATCCACCCACGAGTACTTAAGGAGCTAAGTGGGGAAATAAGTGAACCCCTGTATTTCATTTTTCAAGATTCTTTTGTTTCAGGTATTGTACCAGAGGATTGGAGGAAGGTAGATGTTGTTCCTATATTTAAAAAGGGTTCAAAATCCTTGCCTGGAAATTATAGACCTGTTAGCTTAACTTCTGTGACTGGGAAATTATTTGAACGGCTATTAAGGGATAATATTCAGGAATTCATTGGGAAGAACTGTGTTATTAGCAATAATCAGCATGGTTTTATGAGACATAGGTCATGTCAAACTAACCTAATTGCATTCTACGAAGAAGTAAGTAGAAATATAGATCAGGGTGTTGCAGTGGATGTGATCTACTTGGATTTTGCCAAGGCATTTGACACGGTTCCTCACAATAGGTTAGTCTTCAAACTAAAAGAAATTGGTCTAGATGAATATTCTTGTTCTTGGGTAGAACATTGGCTTAAGGATAGAGTACAGCGAGTTGTCATAAATGGTAAATTTTCAAGCTGGACGAAAGTGGTAAGTGGTGTCCCTCAGGGTTCTGTTTTGGGACCGCTTCTATTTAACATATTTATAAATGATCTTGAAATGGGCATTGAAAGCCATGTATCAGTGTTTGCAGATGACACAAAACTTTGTAAAGTAATAAAATGTGAGCAGGATATTGCCTTGCTGCAGAGGGATTTGGATAGATTGGGGGACTGGGCACTAAAATGGCAGATTAAATTTAACGTAGAAAAATGCAAAGTTATGCACTTCGGGGTTAAGAATGCACAAGCAATTTACACCCTAAATGGTAGTGAACTAGGGATAACCACACACGAGAAGGATTTGGGAATTGTTATAGACAACAAATTAGGTAGCAATATGCAATGTCAATCTGCCGTTGCTAAGGCCAGTAAGGTTTTGTCATGTATAAATAGGGGCATAAATTCTCGAGATGAAAATATAATTTTGCCTCTTTATAAATCGCTGGTAAGACCACACCTTGAATATGCTGTGCAATTTTGGGCACCTGTTCTAAAGAAGGATATCATGGCACTAGAAAAAGTGCAGAGACGATCTAGAAATTGATAAAAGGAATGGAGCATTTTAGTTATGAAGAAAGGTTAAAAAATTTAAATCTCTTCAGTTTGGAAAAACGGCGCCTTAGAGGGGATATGATAACATTATACAAATATATTCGGGGCCAGTACAAACCATTATCCGGAAATCTATTCATAAACCGGGCTATACATAGGACACGAGGTCACACATTTAGGCTTGAAGAAAGGAGATTTCATCTAAGGCAAAGAAAAGATTTTTTTACAGTAAGAGCAATAAGGATATGGAATTCATTGCCGGAAGAGGTGGTTTTGTCAGAGTCTATACCAGGGGTAGGCAACCTTTTAGCAGCACTGTGCCGATATAGGATTGAGATGACCCTTAGCGTGCCGGTCCTATTTTTTTAAATTGAGGTGTGTATGCTGCCGTGCTCTGCTCGTGTTATTTATACTGTTACGGTACACCCCGGTATAAGAGGGGTTAATACCGCTGAGGATGTTCCCTTTCCGAATGAAGAAGCAGCTAACAGCAGGTCCAATTAGCCGAACAGGAACCATACGAAATCTTTTACGAGCCAAACAGCCGAACAAGTAAATCATACAAATCCAATACCCCCAAGTACAAGACCAAGCTCTGTATTGAGGGTTAAGCAGAGATCTGGTTTATTGAGGGCTACATGCCCGGTATTTATGCAGGTCTCCCACCTGGTGGACGCTCCCCTAGGGGACCAGATGGAAGACTGGGACAATGTGGATACAGTAGCCAATCACAGTGGCACAAGCATAAAAACTCCCCTTTGATGTAGATAAACCCTCCTCTCTATCCTGGAGATAATTGGGAAGTAATCCAACTATCTCCATGGATAGAGGCTAAACTACATTTTGTACCTGAACATAAAAATACAATAAAATCAAATGCTTTACATTACACGAACAGAATCCCCACATTCAACGTATCCCCAGATAGCTGGGATCTGAGCGCACATTATTACCGAATGCTGCTCAGATCCTATGCATACAGTTCAATCGCCATGGAGCCAAAGTCTTTCACATTGTCTTTCGGTATACGAACGGGCTCCATGGGATGGCTATCTGGGGTGTGTCTATTCATGCCGGAAAGTACCGCACAGACCGACGTTCGTGTGCTGGATGGAAGACAAGGGAGGTCGGCGGCTTCAGCAGTGTTCGTGCAAAATAGTGTCCGTTTTCAGTTCCATAGTTTGGGCGCTGAACACCGCTGGCCGTTCGGGACTTTAAAATGACTACCGCCATGTGGGAGTTACACGAACAGCGACCTCCCAACGTTCACCAATTAAGCTGCGGTTAACATAGACGAAGGCAACGGAATAGAGCATAGTTCCAAGACAGAGGGGTCTGTCACATACTGTAATTGCTTTGTATCATTGTGCGGATTGTATATATGTTTGTTTGTGGGCTGTTAGTATTATTTGTATGAGGGGAGGGTTATTGAGCATTTCTGTGTAAATCTAGCAGTGTGGGTGGCTTCCCTGGGTTCCAGTGGGGACCAAGCTGGCCAGGTACAGGTCAAGGACAGGAGCTGCAACAGAAGCTGCAGGCTGCTCTACTACATTGTGGATTCCCATTCACAAGTGTTGGGAGGAAGTGATCTGCAATGCATAAATTGAGGATTGTCCTTCACCACCTTTTCGTATTAGCAGATATCTGAAGTTTCACTGGCGCTCCTGATAGGCCAGAACCTGTTTGGCTGTAGCAGCCTTGAGTGCCGTGCAAAGACACCTTGAGTGCCGTGCATGGCACTAGTGCCGTAGGTTGCCTACCCCTGGTCTATACAGATGTTTAAATTGCAATTGGATAAATACTTGCAAAAACATAACATACAGGGATACAATTTCTAATTAGTGGGCTAATAGCTGCTTGATCCAAGGAGACATCTGACTGCTATTTTGGGGTCAAGAAGGAATTTTTTCCTAGTTTGTTGCAAAATTGGAAGCGCTTCAGACTGTGTTTTTTGCCTTCTTTGGATCAACAGCAAACGCATATGTGAGGAAGGCTGAACTTGATGGACGCAAGTCTCTTTTCAGCTATGTAACTATGTAACATGGGCACTGAGTACAACATGGCATAACATGGGCACTGAGTATAACCGGGTATAACATGGACACTGAATATAGCCTGAGCACAGAGTAAAACAGGGAATAACATGGGCACTGGTTATAAAAGGGTATAACATGGGCACTGAGTATAACATGGTATAACTGTTAAGGATCAAATCAAGCGTTTGATAATTTTGTATATCTGCCCCTGTCCAAATTGGTTATATGATGCGTGCACGCTTCCTAAAGTAATTCACACCAGACACAAAGTTTCAGGTTGATGAAAAACTCAGGAATGCTTTAAACAGGGGGCGGGAGCCCCTTATGAAGACAGAAATACGTCACATGCATAATTATAGATAACAGAGAAAATACACCAACAATTGGTTACACTCTAAGGGGTCTCATCTAATTCCATCCTACTGGGCGTGATGTCATTACTAACATGGAACTCTCCTACACATTCCAGCACCATCTTGTCACACGTGGTAGTCAGTCGATGGTGGGGAGCAGTTACTCTAGCAGCCAGGTTAACACAGTGAATAATATGCACAGAGTACATAGACATTTTACTAATTCTAATATTTTGTCCATGACATAACATGGGCACAGAATATAGCCTGAGCACAGAGTATTACAGGGAATAACATGGGCACTGGTTATAAAAGGGTATAACATGGGCACTGAATATAGCCTGGGCACAGAGTATAGCAGGGAATAACATGGGCACTGGTTATACAAAGGTATAACATGAGCACGAAGTATAGCCTAAGCCCAGAGTATAACATGGGCACCGAATATAGCCTGAGCACAGAGTATAACATGGGCACCGAATATAGCCTGAGCACAGAGTATAACATGGGCACTGAATATAGCCTGAGCACAGAATAACATGGGCACTGAGTATAACATGGGTGTAATGTGGGCACTGAATATAACCGGGTGTAGCGTGGGGCACTGAGAATAGGGTATAACATGGGGCATTGAGAACCGGATATTACATGGGGCACAGAGTATAACCGGATATAACATGGGACACTGAGAACTGGATATAACATGGGCACAGGGTATAACATGGGGCACCCCTCTTACCCACCCCCCAAACAAAATAAAAAAGCAGCCTGTCATACTGCTCACACATCAGCTATCAGCTGGAGAGAGCCAAAGCTGTTAACCACATGTGAGATGGCCACACAAAGCCCACTTTGCAAAACTTTAATCTGGCTGTAGATTAGTGCCACTCATCCTGAGTAATAAATAGAATTATGGCTGGCTACTGGCACTTGTCAGTACTATGCCACCTGCTCTAGGAGTTTTCCATTACTTTTATTTTGAATAATTTTAATGAATTAAAAACTGGGGATCAAATCCTGTCTATTGTGCCCCTTTTACCATCATATTTGGACTTATCCAAACCACAGTGACATGACCGTGCAGCAATAACCGGCTTTGGCTTTAAGGAAGATCAGGGTTTGCTCTCTACACTAGATTTCACTGACCTGAAACTCTGCATATAAAAATCACTTCGTTATTGGCCCTAAAACATCTGAGAATAATGAACGTTGGTCTTTGTCATTTTACAAGATGAGAAATGTGAAATTCCTGTGCATGATTTTGTTTTATTTTTGAGAAATGTACAATACAAGTGTGCCATAACCAGGGTACAATAAGCTTACTGATAAACGTAGTGGTCTGCTAGATAGGTCAACCTTGAGACTACCCCATTAATAAGATTTGCCATTATTGAAATTCAATTAACTTCCACCATAAGATTGGTACCATCGTCCGCTCCAGATTTTGGGTAGAAAACAAAACTCCATTAATGGATGTAACCCACAAATCTTGTTTGTTCCGATTGTGGTGGGTTCTTCCAGTATTCCAGAACAAGTGATTGACCGTCTGCGACCCCTTCCATTTGATGTTTATTCATTAAATGCTAAATTTTAGCCTCAACCCCTCTGTTCTTGTGTGTCCAACTTGTCTGGTTACAACTACATGTCTGTTTGTCCACCCACTGTAAAGCGCTGCGGAATTTGATGGCGCTATATAAATAACATAATAATAAAAAGGCAGCATCGAGGCTAAAGTAGCTGGACTATGCAAATGTGCTTAAAGAATAATTATCTAAGCCTAAATTTTGATTTCAGTTTGATACTATGGGAACTTATTGTATAACCTTTGTGCTATTTTTTATTTTAGCTGCATCACTATTCAAACGCTAGAAGAATCAAAACTCTCTGCCATTTTTGGTTTTGTCTTTTGTTTCCAATTGATTTTTTTTTTTCTTTGTCTGCCACTGTGACATTTCTTCCTTATGCTTCTGCGCTTGTCCTGTCCTATGTATGTGAAAATCTATTCTGAACTGTCGGATCAATAGTTTCCATATACTGAAGGGGTGGAAATCCCATCACCCCCTCCTCCCCTTGGAATCAATGAATCGTATCATAATGTGCTTCGGTGTTGTAGATCTTGAGTACTGAGCAGCATTAAATTTCCAAACCCTGTCTGTAGTTCTTGTAATATAACTCGTCCACCTTGGTTCACCCTGCTCAGTGCACATACATTTAGAGAATGCATGAACATTCTCAATGGAAAAGCTGTGATGCCAGTGCCAACAACATAGAAGCATCTTAGTATTGGTTGCCACATTATCAGAAGAGACAGCTCCAGTGTTCATTAACACATCTGCTGATCAGACCTCTCATAACCCTGTTCTCTTAAATTAGTACGGCTCCTGTGGTCGCGTCTCTTTACTTAGTTACATATTCTAGTTTAACTGGACAAGCCAATAGGTTCCAATTTGAATCGGCACCGGTTTCTTATCATCTCAGTTGAATAGGTCCATTCACAATATTTAGGACTATTTAAAGCTATATATATATATATTGTCCCTCCTTTATTTTCCTACTGTTTTTCTTTTTGTCTCCCTGGCATCATTTTGGTTTTTTTTACCATTGTTAGTTTTGCATCTTCTTGTTCTTTTTTTTTTTTTTTTCTTTTTTTTTTTTTACTGGTAATGTATCATTTGTTTTTTATGTATTTAATGAATGTTTAAAATGACAACAGTGATTCTTTTGCTCTTTCTACAGATTCCGGTGGGGATCCTAAAGGGCAATGTTCTGCATTTGCCTCCATGTGGTCAGCATCCCATTGTGCTAAGAGTCTCTTTTCTGGATCATCATGAAGTTGAAGCAGAGGGTTGTGGTCCTTGCCCTGCTGCTGGTTATTCTAGTTCTCACAAAACTTCTCCTGCTGGACCGCCTGGAAACGTCAGCTGCCCAAAGGCAGGACCAGCTGTCTTTCCAGAGAATGATGTCGAGCTTGAAGCTCACTCTGGACTCCCGGCTAGAGCACACACTCCAATCCCCATGGGAGATTGCATCACAGTGGGTTGTCCCGCGTGAAGTCTATCCGGAGGACACTCCAGAAATGGGAGCAGTTCTTCATGCTATGGCTACAAAGAAAATTGTAAGAGCTGATGTAGGATACAAAGGCACGCAGCTTAAAGCTTTGCTGGTTCTTGATGGTGGACAAAAGGTGGTTTTCAAACCCAAGAGGTAAGGCCACTGTCTGTTATCTTGAGAAATAGTGTAGATATCAAGTGCCAAAATAGAAGGGATATTGCTAGCAAAAAAAAACCAGTTAAAATATATACCTACTCCCTGGCTTTTAGTATACTTTCCCTCATCTTCTATTTTAAAACATGAAAAAGAGGCATTGATGATTATTAAAAAGCTTAAAGGGACACTATGGTCACCAAAACACATTTAGCTTAATGAAGTAGTTTGAGTGTATTGATCTTGCATATGAAGTCTCACTGCTCAATTCTCTGCCATTTAGAATTTAAAGGAACACTATAGTGTCAGGAACACAAAAATGTAGTGCTGACACTATAGTGGTGAAATAATTGTTTAGGTCCCGGCCCCCGTTGCCTCTCTCTCTTTTTTTTTTTTTTTTAAATTCTTTATTTTGGCAGTCAACATGATATAGACATTGCGTGTGGTACATTCGATAAGGAATATCATTACATTTAACCATTCGCTTGCATTTGGTAAGTGATCGATGTTCAGAAAAATATAATAAGTGGAGCGCTGATTAAATAAATGTGCAAGGGGTTAGCTGAATAGGGTACCTAACGACCTATCTATAAAATACAGTACAGAAACATAAATATATAACCCCTACTAAAGTAATAGATCAAAAAAAAAAAAAAAAAAAAATTTAATGACCTTACTAGCGCACTTAGTGTAAAATAAAACACAATTTATTGTGGAAATTCAATGTAAAAAGAAATCACTGATGCATAAAAAATATCCTGTCCGAACACAGAGAGCAACCACTTATAAAAAGAAAAATCAAATAAAGCAATCGTTTATGTAGAAAAATGTCCTGCACGGACTATTAAAATAAAAGCCATAAAAAGAGTCCAGACCTTATTCAGATGCTCGGCGTCCCGAGTCAAAATATCTGATGTTAAAAAGTTTTGAATAAAAGTCCTTGTGCAATCCGAGTTAAGGCTTGTAGTGATGGGAGTCAGACCTCTCCAGACGCGTTTCTCCGCTCCTGCGGCTTTATCAATGGATGAGGTCTGTCTGAATGCATTCACTTATATAGCTGCTTGCCGATATCAATTTCGTCGGAATAAATTCCTCACAGATACAAAATTTTACTTGCATATAACTTAGTGGTCACAATGTATCATAATACAATAACTGTTGAATTCAATAACTTGTTATAACCGGCCAGTAGTGTTTTTACACTCTGTTGATTAGCGTTGCTATAGTAACGCCCGCCCAGGCAGATTTAAATGTAACTGCCGTTTTTGTATACTCGGGCAGAAGATAGCAGAATATTCACACACGCTCATATTTAGAAAATTAGAAATGTTTTAGATATGGATGCTATATACCTAAATGGTTCAATAACATCAGAATTGCATAGAATAAAAATAAAATAAAAATCTTACTGTTGATTTGTAATAGAAGTTTTACATTAATGCAAAATCTTACTGTTGATTTGTAATGGAAGTTCTGCATTAATGATATTTTACTAGTTACCGATGTTGTCCTGGATAGGCTTGACTGAAACTTAAATTTTTATTTTTATTTTTAGGCTCTTATATCAAAAACTGGAAATAAATGCAAGTGATTCATCTCTGAGTAGAATTAAACTCGCATCTGAAATGTAAATGTTCATATACCCAGATTCGAGAAATATATTTAATTTAGCAAATGGCAATATTAGAGGAATTTTAAAAATTCCTCTAATATTGCCATTTGCTAAATTAAATATATTTCTCGAATCTGGGTATATGAACATTTACATTTCAGATGCGAGTTTAATTCTACTCAGAGATGAATCACTTGCATTTATTTCCAGTTTTTGATATAAGAGCCTAAAAATAAAAATAAAAATTTAAGTTTCAGTCAAGCCTATCCAGGACAACATCGGTAACTAGTAAAATATCATTAATGCAGAACTTCCATTACAAATCAACAGTAAGATTTTGCATTAATGTAAAACTTCTATTACAAATCAACAGTAAGATTTTTATTTTATTTTTATTCTATGCAATTCTGATGTTATTGAACCATTTAGGTATATAGCATCCATATCTAAAACATTTCTAATTTTCTAAATATGAGCGTGTGTGAATATTCTGCTATCTTCTGCCCGAGTATACAAAAACGGCAGTTACATTTAAATCTGCCTGGGCGGGCGTTACTATAGCAACGCTAATCAACAGAGTGTAAAAACACTACTGGCCGGTTATAACAAGTTATTGAATTCAACAGTTATTGTATTATGATACATTGTGACCACTAAGTTATATGCAAGTAAAATTTTGTATCTGTGAGGAATTTATTCCGACGAAATTGATATCGGCAAGCAGCTATATAAGTGAATGCATTCAGACAGACCTCATCCATTGATAAAGCCGCAGGAGCGGAGAAACGCGTCTGGAGAGGTCTGACTCCCATCACTACAAGCCTTAACTCGGATTGCACAAGGACTTTTATTCAAAACTTTTTAACATCAGATATTTTGACTCGGGACGCCGAGCATCTGAATAAGGTCTGGACTCTTTTTATGGCTTTTATTTTAATAGTCCGTGCAGGACATTTTTCTACATAAACGATTGCTTTATTTGATTTTTCTTTTTATAAGTGGTTGCTCTCTGTGTTCGGACAGGATATTTTTTATGCATCAGTGATTTCTTTTTACATTGAATTTCCACAATAAATTGTGTTTTATTTTACACTAAGTGCGCTAGTAAGGTCATTAAATTTTTTTTTTTAATTTTTTTTTTGATCTATTACTTTAGTAGGGGTTATATATTTAAGTGATCGATGTTGCCTGCAGTTTTTATTATTTAAAGTGATGTGGCTTGATACCGCCATAATCCTGCTTCGGGCGGTGGTTGTAGTGGGTGTAAGTGTTAAGGTCAGGTCTGGCTGTGTGTTAGCAGAGAATGAGACGTATTGTGTTGTATGTCAAAAGCAGACTGGATGCTGTGAGGATACAGCTCCCCGTAGTGGAGTGGGTGTATGTGTCTACTAGCGTGGAGCTGGGGGGGGGGGGTAGGTGGTCCTTAAGGAGCTAGTGTTCCCGGTCTGGGCCCATTTAGGCCTGGGAGGTGGTGGCGATGGGTATGGTTTTTCCCCATTGTCGGTGTACTCCGTGGTTTGTAGCATGTTGTCTGCGTGGTGTGTGAAACATAAACATACGGATATACAATATAAACGGTATTGCATTAGAACAATATTACGTAGATATATATAACATATACTTTGTCAACTGGATATTTGCGTGAGGCTGGCCCTGTGTGGTGCCTGTGCCTTGAAAAAAGAAGCAAGTTTTTAAATAAAAATACATAAAAGAAAAGGAACTTGTGAATTGCTAGAGTCAGTTAGTTGCCCGGCTGGGTACGCTCCGGGTTGCTGGAATGAACGGGACAGTGTTAGCCGGGTCCCAAGTTGTCGGTGCAGGCGTTGCGGTGTGGTCCAGGCCCAGGGTGGTCAGGGTTGCCGCTATCTCCGATGACTCCGCCACCTTGATCTCCATGTTCTGGTGCTGTATAATCAGCGCTCGTGGTGGACCCCAGCGATATTTGATTCCTTTTGCTGATAGTATGGATGTGAGTGGTCGTAGGGTCGGGCGGGAGAGATCTGAGTAGAAGGTAATGTCCATTTCCTCAAAGTGGACTGAAGGTTTCCCCCTCTCTGCATTCATGATGGCTGCTTTATCTTGGCCATTTTGGAACTTGACCAGTAGGTTGCTAGTGTTAGAGGCTGTTGCTGCAGGAGGCTTAGGGAGCCGAAACACCCCCTCCAGTATAATGCCCTTCGCTTGTTTGGTAGAGAGCAGGGCTGTGAAGAGCCTACGCAGGCAGTGTGGTAGTTCTGCCTGTGTGATAGTATCTGAGAGGCCTCTTATTTTCAGGTGTTTCCACCTTCTTTTGCCCTCCATTGCTGCAATCTGGTGTGTGTGAGCTGTAGTGAGGATGCCTATCTGGTTCTGCAGCTCCTGAATGTAGGCTGCATGTGTTGTAGTGATCTGTTCTATTGCGCTTAGGCGCCCATTGAACCCCTTGAGGTCTTCTCTCACCTGTGAGATTTCCGAGGATAAGCTTTGACGGATGTCCGCCAGGAGGCTGGTAAGTATGCCTGTGGTGAGCGGTTCTGACCTTGTGGCTGCTGGCTGGGCAGGTTTCAGAGACTTCATGCTTGGCTCCTCTGTAGTGAGGAGGGGATAGTCCTCTGAGTCGTCAGAGAAATCTCCTAGTTCCGCCGCCATTTCTGATCTCCCCGCGCCATGCGGCCCTCTCAGGAGGTCGCCGATATCGGCACAGAACCTGGGTCGATCCGGACGGGGTTTCTTGTTCTTTCTCACCATCATTTGCAGGGCTGTCCGGTGCTTATTGGGGGGTGATATCCCAGGTATTTTAGCGGTTTTCTGGCTTTTTCGTTCCCGTTTGTCGGAGCTCAAAGGATGTGCGTCGGAAGCCGTTGAGAGCTAGCCCCGTTGCCTCTCTTTTGAAAATGTGATTTTTATTCACCTTTTTTCCTTGCTCATCTGTGGCTGAGGTAATCAATATTGATTATCTCAGCTAATCCAATGATTTATCATAGAAAAGAATTGGGAGGCTATTGTGCATGTGCAGCAAAACGCGCACTGCGAAAATCAACATCTTCACATTTAGATGCATTGAATCAATGCATCTCTCTGGGGAATGTTCAGAGTGTCTGGGTTCTGCATGGAGACCCCTTAACGCCAGTGCTGCACAGTGGAAGCACTTATAGTGTCCATCTGAGTGACTGCCACTAGAGGTGTTACTAGGCAGTAATGTGAATATTAAAAAATAAATTTCAAAAAGCCTGCAGGGACAGGCTATAAATACCAGAACAATTACATTAAGCTCTAGTTGTTCTTGTGACTATAGGGTTCCTTTAAAGCACTTTTGTTTCTGTTTATGCAGCCTCTGGCTGTGACTTACAGAGCCTGTATGAAATAAATGGTCTCATTTTCAATCAGATCTTAACTTACTTTAAAAGTTTTTATTTCTTGCTCTGTAATTTGAACTTGAATCACACACGAGGTTCCTGCATGGTCTAACGAGCTATTGACCGTGCAGGAGATAATAAATTCTAAATTAAACAGACTCTGTAATAAAGGAAGTGTAAACATTAGATCTCACTTTACAGGAAGTGTTTACAAAAGTATGACAAGGGCTGTATAAACAAAGTGATTTAACTCCTAAATGACAGAGAATTAAATATGGACACTGCAAGGGCATAATCTACCGTATTTATCGGCGTATAACACGCACTTTTTCTCCCTGAAAATAGGGAGAAAATCATGGGTGCGTGTTATACGCCGATATCCTACATTTACTTACCTGTCTTGAAGCGTGGGCCGGCTTCACAGCGCGCACCGCGGAACTGGAACTTAAATTTCAGGTTCCGGTTTCCAGGGGGACTGAAAGGAAGTGTGCACACTATTGTGTGCACACTTCCTTTCAGTCCCGCCGGTACTGGAACTTAAATTTCAGGTTCCGGTTTCCGGCGGGACTGAAAGGAAGTGTGCACACTATTGTGTGCACACTTCCTTTCAGTCCCGCCGGAAACCGGAACCTGAAATTTAAGTTCCAGTTCCGCGGTGCGCGCTGTGAAGCCGGCCCACGCTTCAAGACAGGTAAGTAAATATGGGACAGAGGGAAAGTGCACTGGGGGACACACTATGGGGGGTGGAGAATACTATGGGGGGGGAGAATACTATGGGAGGGGGGAGAGAATATTATGGGGGGGAATACTATGGGAGGGGGAAGAGAATACTATGGGAGGGGGGAGAGAATACTATGGGAGGGGGGGAGATTACTATGGAAAGGGGGGGGGAACACTATGGGATGAGGGGGGGGAATACTATGGGAGAGGTGGAAATTTCCTGGAATTTCCTTCTGGAAATGAGGTGCGTGTTATACGCCGGGGCGTGTTATACGCCGATAAATACGGTATGTACCAAAACTGCTTCATTAAGCTAAAGTTGTTTTTGTGATCATAGTGTCCCTTTTAATAAATCATGGTTCCTATTTCATATATGCGCAGTATTTCCTGTTCATGCATTTGTGTTGCACTAGCTCATGCATATATATTTTACCTGCAATGCTGATTAAATTTGAGTAGAGTCCTGGTCATTACTATTAGGTAAATTGCAACAGAAAAAAATTGAATGAAAAGTCTTAGGTTTATATAAGTGTTTCAGGTATATACACTGCGTGCAGAATTATTAGGCAAATGAGTATTTTGACCACATCATCCTCTTTATGCATGTTGTCTTACTCCAAGCTGTATAGGCTCGAAAGCCTACTACCAATTAAGCATATTAGGTGATGTGCATCTCTGTAATGAGAAGGGGTGTGGTCTAATGACATCAACACCCTATATCAGGTGTGCATAATTATTAGGCAACCTCCTTTCCTTTGGCAAAATGGGTCAAAAGAAGGACTTGACAGGCTCAGAAAAGTTAAAAATAGTGAGATATCTTGCAGAGGGATGCAGCACTCTTAAAATTGGAAAGCTTCTGAAGCGTGATCATCGAACAATCAAGCGTTTCATTCAAAATAGTCAACAGGGTCGCAAGAAGCGTGTGGAGAAACCAAGGCGCAAAATAACTGCCCATGAACTGAGAAAAGTCAAGCGTGCAGCTGCCAAGATGCCACTTGCCACCAGTTTGGCCATATTTCAGAGCTGCAACATCACTGGAGTGCCCGAAAGCACAAGGTGTGCAATACTCAGAGACATGGCCAAGGTAAGAAAGGCTGAAAGACGACCACCACTGAACAAGACACACATGCTGAAACGTCAAGACTGGGCCAAGAAATATCTCAAGACTGATTTTTCTAAGGTTTTATGGACTGATGAAATGAGAGTGAGTCTTGATGGGCCAGATGGATGGATTGGTAAAGGGCAGAGAGCTCCAGTCCGACTCAGACGCCAGCAAGGTGGAGGTGGAGTACTGGTTTGGGCTGGTATCATCAAAGATGAGCTTGTGGGGCCTTTTCGGGTTGAGGATGGAGTCAAGCTCAACTCCCAGTTTCTGGAAGACACCTTCTTCAAGCAGTGGTACAGGAAGAAGTCTGCATCCTTCAAGAAAAACATGATTTTCATGCAGGACAATGCTCCATCACACGCGTCCAAGTACTCCACAGCGTGGCTGGCAAGAAAGGGTATAACAGAAGAAAATCTAATGACATGGCCTCCTTGTTCACCTGATCTGAACCCCATTGAGAACCTGTGGTCCATCATCAAATGTGAGATTTACAAGGAGGGAAAACAGTACACCTCTCTGAACAGTGTCTGGGAGGCTGTGGTTGCTTCTGCACGCAATGTTGATGGTGAACAGATCAAAACACTGACAGAATCCATGGATGGCAGGCTTTTGAGTGTCCTTGCAAAGAAAGGTGGCTATATTGGTCACTGATTTGTTTTTGTTATGTTTTTGAATGTCAGAAATGTATATTTGTGAATGTTGAGATGTTATATTGGTTTCACTGGTAAAAATAAATAATTGAAATGGGTATATATTTGTTTTTTGTTAAGTTGCCTAATAATTATGCACAGTAATAGTCACCTGCACACACAGATATCCCCCTAAAATAGCTATAACTAAAAACAAACTAAAAACTACTTCCAAAAATATTCAGCTTTGATATTAATGAGTTTTTTGGGTTCATTGAGAACATGGTTGTTGTTCAATAATAAAATTAATCCTCAAAAATACAACTTGCCTAATAATTCTGCACTCCCTGTATAAATCACATTAGTTTTCTGTATGCAGTTCAGTACGTGTGTAGCACCAATCACAACAGATACATGTCACTCTTTAGACATGAAAGCACTTATTCCTGTGGGCAACGCCGGAAAGACTCGCACAGTAGCGTGCTACACTTGCACCGAGTAGGAAAATGTAATTCCTGTCTCTTTGATTGACAGGGCTTCAGGCAGAGCTAGAAGATCCACTTTTAAAGCCCTGTTTTGTCAATGTGGAAAATAATAAAATTATACGGAAGCAGGGACAGTATTCTGGCAGCTATAACCACTTCAATAACCAGAATTTAGTTTGGCCAGTGTTTGTGACTAAGTAGCTACTTAAAAAGACTGGACAAACCCCATTTGCAATACTGTGGGTTGTCTACTTTTCAAAAATATATGGTTTGATGGGGTAAATTACATTGGCCGCCTTCAAAAATGTCCCAAATAGGACATGGGTGCATAATGACCAGCTGTGACAATTCCAAGTTTTAAAACTGGAATGTGCACCCTCCAAATAAGGTCTTTTAGCCCCCAGAAAACCAGACACACCTATACATGGGTGGTATCACTGTACTCAGGAGATGTTTCTAAACACATATTGGGGTGTTCTTTGGCAGTAACTCTCTCAGTACATGTATTCTTAAATTGCTATGTGTGTCAAAAAAATCACCCATTTTATTATTTTTATTTAAAATTTGGCATACCGTAGATTTGTGGTAAAATGGTTGCATGAAAAGAGTCAAAATACCCAAAATGTAATACCTTAGGTTGACATCTTTTAAAAGATATATACATGTAAAGAGTTATTCAGGGGTTCCTGACAGATCTCGGTTACAATGTAACTTGCATTCATTTTGGGGAAAAAAGTGGTTTGGAAATAGCAAAGTGCTACTTGTACTTATAGCCCTATAACTTTCCAAAAAAGAACATGTTAACATTGGGCATTTAGAAACTATTTAGCATGAGTGTTTTTTTGGCGGTTGTAGATGCATAACAGATTTTGAGGGTCAAAGTTAGAAAAAGTGTGTGTTTTGTTTTGTTTTTCATCATATTTTATAATTTTCTTTATAGTAAATTATATGATATGAAAATAATTGGTATCTTTAGAAAGACCATTTATTGGCGAGAAAAACTGTATATAATATGTGTGGGTACAGTAAATGAGGAAGAGGAAAATTACAGCTAAACACAAACACCTCAGAAATGTAAAAAGAGCCCTGGTCCTTAACGGTAAGAAAATTGAAAAACGGTCTGGTCACTAAGGGGTTAAGCACGTACCCAAAGTCCCTTGGCGCTGGCTCAATCTCTGCCGCGGTCACATTAGGCCTTCACCATAGGCAATAATGTAATCAATGCATTCATATGGGATTTTGCAAGACTATGGACGTCCTCATGCAAAGCTGTTAAACTTCGTAAATATCTGGAAATGCCTCTAGTGGCTCTCTGCTAAAAAAAAAAAAAACATTGCAGTTTCTCTAAAACACGGGAAAGTGCAGCCAGACCACTTGAATGAGATGAAGCGCTCTGTGTTCCTGTAGTGTCACTTTAATTTTCCACAGCACTTGTTAATAACTAAATTATTTTCTACTTTTATTTATTGGCATTTCAGATATAGCCGTGATTACATTGTGGAAGGAGAACCGTATGCTGGTTACGATCGTCATAACGCAGAGGTGGCCGCCTTTCACCTAGACAGGTAAATGTTCTAAATGTTCCCTTTCTAGATCCGGTATGAACAGATTACAAGCGTGCTAAGAAACTTCTCATATTTCAGGATCCTTGGTTTCCGACGGGCCCCACTTGTCGTTGGAAGGTTCGTGAATCTCATTACTGAGATTAAGCCTGTAGCTACTGAGCAGCTTCTGAGCACCTTTCTAAAGCAAGGTGAGTACTGCTAATAATGCCTTCAGGGTCCTTACAAAGTAAGGTATTTCTTTTTCTCACACGTACTAAATATGAGAATTTTATTTTTGCTTTTGTAGTAACATTTTGCATACTTTCTAAAGCTTCTCCTATCCCTATAAAATGTATAAAGAGAGCATATTGATAATACAAATTGTGCAAATTTACACAATTAAAATTTTTAAGCTTGTCATAAAATAAATCTATACAAAAATTACTGTTTTATTATACAGGGAGTGCAGAATTATTAGGCAAGTTGTATTTTTGAGGATTAATTTTATTATTGAACAACAACCATGTTCTCAATGAACCCAAAAAAACTCATTAATATCAAAGCTGAATATTTTTGGAAGTAGTTTTTAGTTTTAGCTATTTTAGGGGGACATCTGTGTGTGCAGGTGACTATTACTGTGCATAATTATTAGGCAACTTAACAAAAAACAAATATATACCCATTTCAATTATTTATTTTTACCAGTGAAACCAATATAACATCTCAACATTCACAAACATACATTTCTGACATTCAAAAACATAACAAAAACCTTTCTTTGCAAGGACACTCAAAAGCCTGCCATCCATGGATTCTGTCAGTGTTTTGATCTGTTCACCATCAACATTGCGTGCAGAAGCAACCACAGCCTCCCAGACACTGTTCAGAGAGGTGTACTGTTTTCCCTCCTTGTAAATCTCACATTTGATGATGGACCACAGGTTCTCAATGGGGTTCAGATCAGGTGAACAAGGAGGCCATGTCATTAGATTTTCTTCTGTTATACCCTTTCTTGCCAGCCACGCTGTGGAGTACTTGGACGCGTGTGATGGAGCATTGTCCTGCATGAAAATCATGTTTTTCTTGAAGGATGCAGACTTCTTCCTGTACCACTGCTTGAAGAAGGTGTCTTCCAGAAACTGGCAGTAGGACTGGGAGTTGAGCTTGACTCCATCCTCAACCCGAAAAGGCCCCACAAGCTCATCTTTGATGATACCAGCCCAAACCAGTACTCCACCTCCACCTTGCTGGCGTCTGAGTCGGACTGGAGCTCTCTGCCCTTTACCAATCCAGCCACGGGCCCATCCATCTGGCCCATCAAGACTCACTCTCATTTCATCAGTCCATAAAACCTTCGAAAAATCAGTCTTGAGATATTTCTTGGCCCAGTCTTGACGTTTCAGCTTGTGTGTCTTGTTCAGTGGTGGTCGTCTTTCAGCCTTTCTTACCTTGGCCATGTCTCTGAGTATTGCACACCTTGTGCTTTTGGGCACTCCAGTGATGTTGCAGCTCTGAAATATGGCCAAACTGGTGGCAAGTGGCATCTTGGCAGCTGCACGCTTGACTTTTCTCAGTTCATGGGCAGTTATTTTGCGCCTTGGTTTTTCCACACGCTTCTTGCAACCCTGTTGACTATTTTGAATGAAACGCTTGATTGTTCGATGATCACGCTTCAGAAGC
This sequence comes from Pelobates fuscus, assembly GCF_036172605.1. Taxonomy (NCBI): domain Eukaryota; kingdom Metazoa; phylum Chordata; class Amphibia; order Anura; family Pelobatidae; genus Pelobates; species Pelobates fuscus. The sequence goes on from NC_086323.1 coordinate 53,585,483, forward strand.
TTTGCAATTTTAAGAGTGCTGCATCCCTCTGCAAGATATCTCACTATTTTTTACTTTTCTGAGCCTGTCAAGTCCTTCTTTTGACCCATTTTGCCAAAGGAAAGGAAGTTGCCTAATAATTATGCACACCTGATATAGGGTGTTGATGTCATTAGACCACACCCCTTCTCATTACAGAGATGCACATCACCTAATATGCTTAATTGGTAGTAGGCTTTCGAGCCTATACAGCTTGGAGTAAGACAACATGCATAAAGAGGATGATGTGGTCAAAATACTCATTTGCCTAATAATTCTGCACTCCCTGTACGTTAATGCGCTCTCTGTGCATCCCATGTTTCAAACATAAAGTGCTGGTAGTGAAGGGGTTAGTACTGGGAGAGACCATGTGGTCTGCACCTGCACTGCAGGTCAATGTGCATGTTCCTTCCAGTCCAGTGCTCCTCATTGACTTCGTGTTGGCAGAGTAACCCGTAGGCAGCACTTTGAGTAAGACCGGCGCGGCAGACCAATGAGGAAGTGTGGATTGTGAAGCTTCCTCCAAGCATTAAGGGGCACAAATCTGGTCAAGAACATGGTTTGACCACCCTTTTGGCCTATGCCACAGGAGGGTTCTCTGAGCCAGTGCTCTAGGCAAATATGGTGACACAAGCCCTGCTTTTTACTCCTAATTCCGACCGGCTTAATCACTACTCTACAAATTGTCAGAAGGTGACCAGGGAAGCTCGCCAAAGTAAACAAATTCTTTAGATATTTGTTATTTTGGCTTAAATCTTGTTTTCCTGGTTAATTGCTGCTACTAGCAGTGTAACTTGACTGTTGACTGATTTATGCTACACTAAACAGTCCACATTCTGCGAAAACACAAACCATTTCTTTACCAAAATCAGGTGTCATATTGATTTATTTTGGAAAAAAGCATAACAGATCTACTTTAAAGGTCCACTCCACACCCAGCTTGGTGAGGAGTATCCCCTGTCAAAGGCACTTTTATAAAATAATATTTTACATATAACCCCATTGAATGCATGCATATTGGGGATATATGTGCTACATAGTGATTTGTACTCTTTTGCCTATTTGTGCAGCGGAGTTTCCTTTTAATGAAAAATGTGATTGTTGCCTGACCCGTGGCCCAATATCTGCATGCTTTTGCCCAAGCTTTGTGATGGGCATAAAAAGACTTGCAGATTGGCTTCTCTCAGTAACAACTTATCCTATTCCTCCTATTTTTAGGGAATAATTCCTGCTTTTACGGGAAATGTTACTACTGCCGGGAGACCGAGCCAGCCTGTGCTGACCGAGAGACAATGGAAGGTTCGGTAACTCTCTGGCTCCCAGATGTCTGGCCACTACAGAAACATAGGCATCCATGGGGAAGGACCTATCGTGAGGGAAAGCTAGCAAGGTAACCTACACATAAGTTCACCTATCTCCTACGCCCAGTCACCTCTATTACACACTTCTTCTTAAACAGCACTACAGATACCACAAACTGTTCTGCCATCTCCCAATCCTTATGTGCCATTTCCCTCAGGTGGGAATATGACGAAAGTTACTGTGATGCTGTGAAAAAGACTTCCCCCTATGATTCAGGACCACGGCTTCTGGATATCATTGACACTGCCATCTTTGACTACCTTATTGGTAATGCAGATCGGCATCACTACGAGAGCTTCCAGGATGATGAGGGAGCCAGCATGCTCATACTGCTGGACAATGCCAAAAGGTTAGAACAAGGTTTTTGTGTGTGTGTGTGTGTGTGTCTCTGATATTTTGGGAAAAACTTATCATATTTGACTGTTCATAGCAAATGATAACCATTTTTTTTTTATGTCCTAATTTAATTTGTAAATAAAGTGAAAATTCAAAATGTTGTAACTGAAAATAAATTTATGAAGAGTGTTAGTTCTTACCTTCCTCAAAGTAGAAGAATAGAGAGGTAAAAAGGTAAGAATACGTAATGTTTGGTTAACTCTAAATAAGCTAATACAAAGGGGACGGCAAGAAGAACTATTCTCAGAGAGACTCGAGATGGGGGTCTCAAACAAGAATAGAGAATCAGATGCAAATTGATGTAACCCTGTGTTCGTGTGTAAGGAAGAAATTGGGTAGTTGTTTTGTTTAGGAGTACCCCATTGAGTATGTGTGATGCCATAATGGGTTGCTGTTGGTGTCTAATACTTTAAAAAATAAAAATCTTGCTGCAAAGTTATTGTGCTGAGAGTACCTGCAGACATTCTCAAAAGTGAGAGTGGCTTATAACTGCAGCGATTTGTAAAAAGCCCTTCAGAGTTGTGTTCTAGGCATCTGTAACCCTCATTTTGTCAAACTTGTTTGGTTGACCTGTGCCTATGCACCGAGCTCTCTTTCCACCCTGAGAGAGAGCTGAGCCTCGGAACACCACTGCCCATAGCAGCACACAGCCTGGTTTACTCTTTAATGTGTAAACTGATAGCCTTCACAGTATGGGTTTAAAGAGCATTTCATCCTCTGTGACGAGGGGGCTGGACTGCTTGTTCTATAATGCTGAATAGAAGTTAATGGGATGATAACAGACTGTAATGACCAGAATAAAAGGTTCCTGGTGAGGGAGGGATCTGTCTGCTGCTCACACTTGCTTTCATTACACATCTGTGAATTTTTTTTTGTGTAACGGTTCTTTTCTTCTTTCAGTTTCGGGAATCCATCTTTGGATGAGCGCAGTATCTTGGCCCCTCTGTACCAGTGCTGCATGTAAGATCAGACACGTAAATTAATTTAAAATCCTATATTCTTTTATTTTGTTTGTTGTGTTCCTAACAATCTCCTCTTCTGCTTGCAGTATTCGTGTTTCCACCTGGAACCGACTCACTCACTTGAAACATGGCTCCTTGCGATCAGCACTACTCTCCGCTACTGCTCATGATCCTATTTATCCTGTCCTGTCTGAAGCTCATCTAGAAGCCCTAGAACGCCGGCTTCAGGGAATTCTGGGAACTGTTCAGCAATGCATAGACCAGTTTGGCAATGATGTGGTTATGGTGGAGGACAGGATGACCCTTTCTCATTTGTAATACTGTCCATTTGAAACTACAGTGATTGGTTGAAAACAAGACACCATCATTGGTGTTTGGTTATTTTTCTTTTTTTCTTTTGTTTTTGTTTTTACAAGCCACCAAACAAATCAATGTGTAAACAGCACAGAGCAACCTACAGTTCCTAAACCTTAGACCCTACTGACTGCAACCCTGGAATAACATGGGTCTCACAGGAAAGCTGTTGGACTCAGACTTCTTGCAGCCGCTGTCCGGTCTGAATTGCATGAACCTGCACAATGATGATATCTAATGAACAAGGCAGATTTGACAAGCCATTGATGGAGCACAGTTTGTCGAAATTTGTTGGCGAAGACAGTCTTCTTCTTTTTAAGGATCTCCTCTTTTTACTATGCGGGTGTTGGTTTACAACCATAAAGTTAGCTAATTAGCTAAATTTCCAGTAGGTGGCGCTGGTCACCTTGAACAGCACTTTGTGGTACGTGTTAAGAGCTCTTTTCATTTTTAATAGGTTCACTACCTCAGTGACCTTGGCTAGTTCTGATAAATTATTAGACCTCTAATTTATGAACTAATCTAAAACAAAAAAAAATGGCATTAAGGGATTTATTTGGGCCATTGTTTCCCCCCTTTTCGTCCATCAGTGGAATCTCTAGAGCATTACACTATGAACCCTCTCAGTGCCTGGGAGCCCTGGGACAATTAGATGCACTGTGTGCCATCCACTCCCTCCTGCCTCTCGTGTTTATATCGCTTTGCCAGTGTGCAAATCATGTGTTCCTTTTGGCCACATGCACATTGACTTTTGTTTTATGGTTACAATCATTTTGTCTCGTCACATGTTGATTTGTCCTTTGCTTCTTCAATATGGACAATGGAGAAACCTAAAAAGCCAGACACAGAGCAAACCATTCAACAGAAATCTTTCAGAAATCCATGTAGACTTTTTAACTTAATTTTAAATTTAATGTGTAATAATGCCAACCTGTCAGATGTGAAGTTAATGATTGTCTCAAGAATTTCTATTTTTTTAATTTCCTTGCGAAAAGCATTTATTAATTGAAAACTAAATTGCAAAATGTAGTCCAAAATTGCTGACTTGCAAAAATGATCCACGCCAACTCGAGTCACAGTTTGGCTATGTTAGCCTGCATATTTCAATTTACTTTTCAATTCACTGTTTAGTGAACACATCCCAATTTTTTTTCCCATTATAATTACCATATTTAAAGGGACACTCCAACACCTGGATAGGTTTGTGAGTTTACCTTGGCTAACATGCAAGCTGGAAAGGGTCCAGTTGATGCATAAAATTGACTTAGATTTTCAGGAAAGCTTGCTAAAGGCATTAGAAATTCCCAGGTACATTTGCAGTAACTCCATAAGCATGGGTACTGGTCCGTGCACATGCTCATTGTTCTAGTGCTCTTGTCTAAAAGCTTTCTACTTTAAAATGTAGTATGTCAGAGATATCATGAACATTGCATGCATGTGAGCTCTCCGTCCTGCTCCCATTAAATTGTATGGAAGACACAGATTACACGAAAAGCCTGTCAGACACTTCCTTATTGCTACAATATGAGAATAGAACATTCAAAGCGGAATTGTGAAAATTATAGTATTTTTGTTTTGCTAATGCATTGAAATTTTTATTAATCACCCTTAATCATTTCTTGTGGTTTTATATGATGTAAGGGATTGCTTTGCATCCTATAGATCTGTCGTCCATGTTAGTGCTCAGCCTTTTATTTTTATTTTTTTATTTTAGGGATGCTATAGCTCCCTCTACCTCCCACCCTCCCTGGCGGCCCCCTCTCCTCTCCCCCCACCCTCTGGTAAATAAAGGGTTAAAAAAAAAAAAAAAAACCTTTTATTTACTTATTACCTTTCCCAGCGCCGATGTTCCTCGGGCAGTAATGCGCAGTAATTACATGCACGCATTAGACCTCCCCATAGGAAACCATTGAATCAATGCTTTTACTATGGGGGAAAAAATCTGACGCTGGATGTCCTCATGCAGAGCGTGAGGACATCCAGCATCCGTTACCGGGTAGACAGCCACTGGAGGCAGACTTAGTGTTTCCCTGGAACTGCAATGTTTAACATTGCAGCACTAAGTACAATAGGGACACTGCACCCAGAACACTTCAATGAGCTAAAGTGGTCTGGGTGCCTATAGTGTCCCTATTTAATTTGTGTTTATACATGCAATTGTATGATCACATAGTTAGTAGTAACTGAAAATGTATTGATTACAATTAATTCTTACATCTAGCTTTTTAGCTGGTGCAGGAAATGTAATATACTTATAACCCACCCCCACCCACAGAAGGAAAAAAAAAAAGGAAATTGACAAATAATTATTTTTAAATTGTAAAATTACTTCTGGAATAATACTACTGCATTTAACTTTTTTAACAGAGCATAAAAATAATTTACCTGTACAGTGTGCAAGCAGATTTGCTGGCAAATGAATAGGTCTTTTTATTTTTTTACACCTGTCGATCAGTTTTTAGCATAGACCCGTGTCAACAGGGAGAGCAGGAGAGACCATTAGCAGGCAGCTCTTCTGCTTCCCCAACATAGCAACCACAGACTAACTCCCTCTGTGGGTAGACCAAAGGTGGTTATTACAGATAAACTGTAAGTAAACTGGAATTAATAATGAAGAAGACACTTTAAATGAAATTTTTTTTTATACAAATCTCCAGGATTTGTAATTTCTACAGTGAGCTTCGACCAAACCAAGACGTTGCTCATAAAGCCCACACATAGCGCTCAGTGAGCGTGCTGAGTAAATAAATGTGATTTGTAGTTCAGCAGTCACATTTCTACAGAAAGCTGTACAGCCTTCAGAAAAAGCCACAAAAAATATACAGCTTTAAGTTGAAAATTGAATGCTGCGAACTGAAACCTCACCGGATGATACAGCTTTACATGATGTCATTGGACAAAAAGGCAAATATTGGAGGTAAAAAAACAGGTGATGTAGCGAGAGAAAAACCTAATCTATAAATATAAATGCTACAATCGGTATAATTTACTGCATCTTGCCTACTATTGCACATAAATTGTGGGTGCCCGGAGTGTCCCATAAAATAAGTCATGGCTATCTTTAGTTCTACAGATGTTTGTCAGCTCAGTTTCCCACGATGCTCGGCCAACTTCAAAGATCTGCAGTGCCAAAGGTAATCATCTGTCTTTTGATTAACCCTTTTTTGGGAGTCTGTTTTAATCCCTCTCAAAATACTTAAAGGGACATTTTGGAACTATGAATCTCAATGAAGTCATTATAGTTTCTGTAGGTCCTAGGTGCTGTCTTACTTTAAGCAGTTACATTCTACAAATTGTTTAACCCCAAAGTATTTTAGGCAGCGCCTGTCTTTCAACCCCTTCTGTCTCCTCCTCCAGCCCCAGCTTCAATGCTGAAACCTTTCAGTAGGGCATCTGCGATCGCATGAGAGTATCAGCTTAAGGAAACAGGGTGCCCAATGCTTAGTACCTCCAGATACCATAATGACTTTCATGAGATGACGTTATTATGGTGGTCTTAGCTGCCCTTTACGTACATTTGGCCTAAGCATATGGTAATGGATGTTTAGGAGGCTGAGTTGCAAGGTTGTGTTGTTTTATTCTTTTACATACATGTACTCCTCGCTTAACAACTGCTTGGATATATGACCAGCTCTCTAGCGGAAGGAATCCCCCAAATCTGAATCTCGGGAATTCCCAGAACATAGATTCAAGGGATTCCCCGCGTTAATGAGCTGGTCGATGTTCGAAGGAATTCCCCGAACATAGACCTGCTCACTAGCTCATGCAAGACCTCGTTGTTGCGCCGGTCAGAGGGATCCTTGTTTAACGACCTAGTCATAGGAACAGAACTCGGTCAGTAAGTGAGGCGTGCCTGTATTCCAGAGGAATACTCGAAGTATGTGGAGATGTAGCATTAAACTACTCTTACAAAATGATTTGTCACCATCCACTAGAGGGCACCAAATCTCAATCTTCTATGTACATGTGGGTATCACGGCTGAAAATAGGTTTGTCCCGTGATAGCATGTTTTAACTTTGCTCTGTGTCTGTGCTGGCAGCATCCATCACAGGGGCAGTTTACTCACTAAATACTGAATTGTGGTGACCCAAGATCTGAATTTGTTGAATTTAGGCTAATATAGCCAAATGGAAATATAGCTGAAGTAGAGCATTTTTTCTTACCTTGGCTATTTTGCCAATTTACATGATTCCTTACAATGTACGGTTTTAGGAAATAAACCCCAAAGTGTCCCATGTGCAGAACATGGCACGACTAACTCAGTGGATTAAATGTTATTGTGAAAAAAGCTGCTAGAATTGATGTGGAAATGTTTGGTATAAGGGAATTTCATCCTTGCTGAGGTGTTCTGGGGTAATTCATTGCTATGTAAAAATAAAGAACAAAGCTTTTAAGAAAACAATAATTAAAAAAAAAAAGTATAAAACTGAAAAGCGTTGTTGGTGGTTTATGGATATTTTAGAGCATTGCCCATGACTGATACCCTGCTTAAGTTTATTAATTTTATTATTGGCATTCAGAAATTGCTACACAATATATGTATGTTAATGGAAAGTTAAACCAATGTTGACAGATACAAGATGTTAAAGTCCTGCTCAGATGAGCTTACCTGCTAGGAGGAAGTAGAGTAAAGGAACATGTCATAGGAATAGGGATTGACCAGTATGGTGCATTTGTCTAGTTAAAGGGACACTATAGGCACCCAGACCACTTCAGCTCATTTACATGGTATTGGTGCACTGTCCCAGGTCCCTTAACCCTGCAAAGGTAATTTATTGCATTTTTTAAGAAACTGCAATAATTACCTGCAAGGGTTAACTCCACCTCTAGTGGCTGTCTACCAGCCACTGGCGGGACTTCCAGGCTGTGACGTCCAGCGTCACCCAAAACCGCAGTAGGTCCTCCCTGCCGGCTGATGTCTGTGTGGGAGGAGTGAAGTTGGACCCGAGAGCCAGCACTGAGGGACATTGGTGCTGGACCCAGGTAAGTGACCAGGGAGGGGGGGGGGGTGCAAGGGAGGTGAAAACTATAGTACTTTTTTTTTCCTGGCACTATAGTTTCCCTTAAAGCTTGTAAATAGTGAGTGTAGGAATCATTAGTGTGGAAGGTGAGGTGGTCTGTGAGACAATGGGTTATATATGAATCGAGTCAGAGGGCATTCCATAGGAATAGTGCAGCACTAGAGAAATCCTATAGGTGAGAAGAATAGATGAGGTCACAAGCAAAGTGATTAAGAGGTGGATTAAAGAGGAAATGTAATGATGGGTGGAATTGGTGAGACTTTGTTAATGGCAGTAGCTTGATTCAGTTCCTCAAAGGCGAATGTACCAGCCAATGATTGGTAATGGGATGAGATGTGAAAGGAGCAATAGGAATGAAGGAAATCCTTCATTACAGATTTTATTGGGCACTGTAGGTGTTAGGGAGGATGATAAGTAAGCTTTGATAGTTAAAGAGTGAAATAAGTACTTTAGTATCATCTGGCATTAGAGATACGTCAATACATGCCATGATTTGGAGACAGGATGGATGTGCGGAGAAAAGGTGAGACCAGAATGAAAAGTAACACAAAGGCATCGAGTTTGTGGGTAGGTCGGGGTTAATGGGTGTTCTATTGATTTTGAAGGAGAAGAGAAAATGGAATTGGAGTATTCAAAGAAAAACATTTTTAGTGGTTCAGTGTTGGAAAGACATGAGTTTTAGAAAAAGGGAAAATATCAAGTGTGACAGCACAGAGTTAGTGCCATGTTCTGGGAGGATATTTATGAGATCAGGGGCGGAGAGGTAAATCTGAGTGTCAAGAACATATACCAATAGAGACAGTATAAAGCGAAAACAAAGACTGGATAAGGTGAGATGAAATGGGATCTAGGAGATAGGTGGTCGGATGAGAGGTTAGTTTATTTATTGCGGATAAAGCGCTTGATCCAGCACAAGCCTCTCGAGAACAGTGCTTCTTTATTGGGTGTCTCGCCTCACAAATGTGGGTACTATCCCCAACGTGACCCCACAAAAATGAGCAATACTTTAACCACAGCAGAATACCTAATCGGCAAGGGTACATCATCTATATCATATATCATCTATAGTGGATATCTGTATCCAGTGAATCCCCAAGATATCATACATTTATCATATACATCTTAAAGGGGAATTATTATTTTTTTCCCATTGAGGCCATCGAGTGACAAGGTGCCCAACGCATAAATCCAAAAACCCTCACTTTTTAACTGGTCAAATTCACAACTTCACCCCTCCTCCCACCCCTAAAGATGGTGGCACATGGTCAATACTCGCAGCCAAAGGGTGGCGAATGGGTTGTTCATATCCATGAAGTGTCGCACCACGGGACACCTGACACTGGGACACTGACACTGGGCATCCTCACGCTGTGCATGAGGACATCCAGTGTCCGTAAAATTCCCATTAGAAAATATGAAAGCAATGTTGTCCTATGGAGAGGGCCTAATATGCTCGTCGCACATGCGCATTAGCCCACACACACCCCGGCAGAAGAGGCGAAGCATTGACACAGGGCCTGGGGACATTGGCGCTTGAATCAAGTAAGTGTTAAAGGGTTGTTGTTTTTTAACCCTTTCTATGCCAGGGGATGTAGGGGGGTCAGATGGAACTATAGTGTAAGGAATTAAACTTTGTATTTCTTACACTATAGAATCCCTTTAAGGTTATGTTGTCCAGTGTGTTCCTTTAAAGGGACACTGTAGGCACCCAGACCACTTCAGCTCATTGAAGTGGTTTGGGTGCAAACTCCCATCATCCTTAACCCTGAGCATGTAATTATTGCAGTTTTTATAAACTAGGGTTAACTCCACCTCTAGTGGCTGTCTACCAGATAGCCACTAGAGCAAGCCTTTCGAACTCAAAGGCTAGCACGGGCAGAATAAACAAGGTTTAAGTTTATGTGGGCCGCAAAAAAAACAAAACTTCGATTTTCATAGAACTGTAGGTTTATTTTGAAAAGTACAGTATAAAAAAACAGCATCCCCCTCTTCTAAACCCCTGCACCCTCCTCTACTAAATCCTAGGTGTGTCCCCCCCCCGACACCCCCACTCCACTAAACTCCAGCCCCTGCTTTAAACAAAAAACATTCGCCAACAAGCAGACTCCACTCACATTGCCGCTGCCAGTATGTGACTCCGGAGTCCAGCCTCTGGTATACCCCCAATAGCGCTGTCCACACCCTGTGCCAAAGCGGATCCTCCTGCTACTCCTTGAAACCCTGTGACAGTGGAGCACGTTGATGTCACATCTGAATGTGACATGGCGTTTCGTGCCTTCGTGCGCCTCCAGGTCCTCCACTGTTCAGCCGCAACACTGACCAACACACACTCACTCACAGACATACTTACTGACAGACAAACACACTAACTGACAGAGACACTGACAGACAGACAAACATTTACACATTCTTGCACACACTCACAAATCATTTTATTTATAGCTCCCTACCTTTGGGAGCTGGTGTAAGGCCTCTCCCTGGGGTTTCCATTGCTGCTCCTCACTGCTCCCTCTCGCGCGCAGTTTAGTGACGACGTCATATTCCGGCACCACTACAAAGGGTATGTGCGAAGGAGCAGCAAGAACAGACTGGCAACCTCTCCTCCCTGCCGGGTATATTTTAACAGAGTAGGTTCCTGCAATGTCGCCTACATTGGTGCCTACTCTGCCTTAACATGTCAAACTCGCAGCTCACTGGGCCACAAAGATATTCATTGTGGGCAGCGAATTTGACATGCTTGCACTAGGGGGAATTGCGGTGGATAGGCGACTTTTGGTTGCCTAAATGACGTTGGATGTCCTCACGCAATGCATGAGGACTTCCATCATCACCGGAATCATCATTGAATAATGCTTTCCTATGGGGAAATCCTAATGCGAGTGCGGCCATTGCCGCGCATTAATTCCCCCACCCGCTGACGTCGGCAAGGGAAGAGCGTAGGCGAAGCTGAGCCAGCGCCGAGGGAAATCGCCGCTGGACCCAGGTAAGAGGCAGACGGGGTTATTAACCCCTTGACAGAAATGGAAGCTATAGTGCCAGGACAATGAGTTTGTTTTCCTGGCACTATAGTTACCCTTTAATGCTTCCTCATGGCCTTCATTTGTATAATATAACCAAGAGGGCTACACTCACCTGAACATGCATACATTATTAGCATGCTGCTGGGGCCAATTCATATAACATACAAGATCCAGCACACGCACTCATTCAATACACAGCAATTTCAAAGTTCACAGAATGTAATGGGTTTTTTTTGGGGGGGGGGGCTTAAACACCTCAGCTAGGTAAAAATAATGACTGTCAAAAATAACTGACTCATATTCCCCTCAAAAACAATTCAACTGTAAATGGTTTATTTACTTAACAGTGAATGATGGTGAACTAAAATCCAAATAACAAAATATAAACTAAAACAGCCAAACTGTGACAAGCTGAACAGGAGAGTTTTATTACAGAACTGCAGAACAAAATTAATATTTAGACTAAACTAGCTGAGAGAAAAACATCCTAACCCGGCTATATGCACAGCTCGGTTAATTTAGCCTGAAGTTTGACATTTGGATTTCAATTCACTACCGTTTGGATTTTAGTAAATAACTCCCTGAAGTATGAATTGGTAGAAATGTTAAACTATAGATAGGCCGAAAAGAGTCAAACTGAAAACAGAAATAACAGAGATTTTTCCGAATTTGAATTAAACTTTAAATCACATTCCTGGCATACCACCATTAACTCAGTCAAACTGATCATTAAACCAAAAGGTGTCGAGGATTCACCATCTAATTGCAGATTTTAGATTAAACAGGTGACGCTGAGAATTTTTGTTTTCAATTTGTCTATTTTGGCCTGAACTTTCCTATTCCCACCAATTCTTGATGTAGAGAAATACCTTATTGATTATTTTGGCCTGCATGTTGAAATTTGGATTTTGATTCACAATCATTGACGCATGGAGGGTTCATTCATTATTGTATTTGGAGCAACACCATCACACACGAGGGGGCAGCTGAGGAGCCACCATCTTGGGTCAATTAATGACACCTTTCGCCCCTTACATGTTGTGCTGGTTCTGCATTGTCTAGTAGGATACGGCAGGATTCTGTTGCCAAGGTAACCTCTATTTTGTATGAAGTGACAGTTACAATAGAGAAACATAGTACCTAATACACTGTCGGAGTTTCCTCATTAAACCAATAATTGAGCATTAATTTTAACATATGAGACCAATATGGCCAAATCAGACATTCTCCAGACCAGATTGTCTACTTGGGATCGACATTTAAATTTCCTGACATGTCTTCGTTTAGTAATTACCCATGTCACCATGTGGGATCTCTCTGTTCCCCCTAAATCCATGATTAGATCTCCTGCCAATTCACATTAAATGATCAGACCAGACCCAAGGGAGATACCAGAGAGATCGATGTATGTTTTTATTTTATCATTTGCAATTAATACATATAACTGTACTCACTGTGCTGTCTATGTATCCAGCTTATTCTGCATCTTACAAATCATTTCATTCCTCCCTCCTGTGGGACCAACTTTGAAAAGAAAAAAAAATCCCTGCTTCCTCCCCTTAATGGTCTTCCTGTGAAATCTCATTTTCCTTTTGTTGAATTACATTCTCACAGTTTTAGCGTTTTACCAAGTTCTTTGAGTTCCCATTAAATAGTCATACTACATCTAGCTGTAACTGGCTTCCTTCCCCAGCTATTTGTGTAGTGATGGGGTTCTATATGAGGTAATTGACTGTGACATGTGGGTGATGTCATAGTTTGAGGTGTGTGTGTGATTTTTTTTTTTTTATTGTAGTTGAAGCTATAAATGAATCCTTAGTACTGTATTCAGTAATGTACTATAAAATAATTCGGAGTACTGTATTTAGTAATGTTTTGAATACTTTAAATTAATCTGGAGCACGGCATTGAATACTATAAAATAAGTATTGTGTTCATACAGATAAATATGATTTGCTTCATGCTGAGTGATTTTCACAATAATGGAAATGTCTTCCTAATTATGCACATGAAAGTAAGAGTTAATGCTTATAATACATTATCACTGGCTGCTTCTTGTCTTAAATAAACAGTATGGGCACCATAAGAGCTTAATCGAAATTAAGTTGTTATGGTTCCCTGAGGTCCCTGGCACTTTCTAAAATTAAGGAATTAAACTGTTTTTGAGTGGTTTAACCTCAAAGGTTAGAAACATAGAAACATAGAATGTGACCGCAGATAAGAACCATTCTGCCCATCTAGTCTGCCCAATTTTCTAAATACTTTCATTAGTCCCTGGCCTTATCTTATGGTTAGAATAGCCTTATGCCTAAACTCCTTTACTGTGTTAACCTCTACCACTTCAGCTGGAAGGCCATTCCATGCATCCACTACCCTCTCAGTAAAGTAATACTTCCTGATATTATTTTTAAACCTTTGCCCCTCTAATTTAAGACTATGTCCTCTTGTTGTGGTAGTTTTTCTTCTTTTCTTTTTTTTTAATTCTTTATTTTGGTTGTGCATATAGGAAAAAATACAGACAGGCTTACTATATATCACATTAGCTTGATCAAGCATCAATAAAACATGTTTAAAGCATTAAGTGACATATGAAGAACATGCACATTTTTATAGTATAGGTTTAAGCAAAAACAGGTTTAACATTAGTAAGTCAGGCGTTACTGCGTGGTTAATGTTACATGCTTATAATACAAGAGTGTAATAAAGGTTGTGTATCTCAGGATGGTGCCAGGCAGACAGGCTTATTAACATGAGTGGCATGTGGAAGGCCGTCAGGTGACATGACCCATGTGTGTAGCGCAGCATTATGTGATTGGAAGAGCATTGTTATAAGGGTGCTAAGTCTAAAAGAGAAGGAGAAACATGCAGGCAGTGTGGATGTCTGAAGTGTATATAGGGTGAGATATTCATGAAAAACTGCCAGGCAGGCAGACAGGCTTGGTCTCGTTAAGTGAGTGAGTGACAGGCCTTTTGAGAGCATGTGTGTCATATGTAGTGAGATATTACCCCTGTCAATAGTGTTGTGAGATTGCCAATTAAGTAAGAGCGGTCAAACCATGAGTTTTTTTTATAAAGTTCTTCACTTTGGTGATTCACTGTATATGAGGCTGCAGTGTGGCCTGGACAGTGTCCCTTATGGCAGAGGTTATGAGTATGAGCCTCTGTGAGTCCTGGCATGTGTGTGCCCTGTCAGCCTATGCCCAGCACAGGGAACACAGTTAGGGGTGCTTGGCAGCCCTGGCAGAGGAGAGTTAAGAGTCCCAAAGTCCCCAGTAAGGCTCCCCTCCTGACCCAGACCTGGTAACTTGACTCGTTGGCTGCCAAGGTCACATCGTGGAGTTTGGTGGAGTAGTCAGCCCTGTCTCGTGCTTGGGAGAGGTTCTGCATCGGCTTGTCAAAGGTCTGTGGTCTGGTGGGTTTCTGGGTTGAGCCCGGTGAGTTCGACTGATAGGCACTGTAGATCCGTCGCGTGGGTTTAGGTTGGTGCTTTACAGCTCTCTGTGTGTCCCTTGGGGGTAGTCCCCTGGGGGGCCTGGGACCCCTCATCCATTGGTGGCGTGTGCTGGGACCTGCGGACTGCGGCGACCCTGGTATCGGGTGTGGCGTGTTGCGTGCAGGCGTCCCCTTCTCTGCCCGGCTCTTGGCAGGCCCTTTCACCGCTTGTGATTGAGCGGTCTCGCCTCCCGGCTGGGGACTGACCGTGTGTGCGGTGCATCGCTGCTGCAGTCTCCGCCAGAAGCGATCAAATATTTTCTCTAGCTTCGCTTGGGTATCTGCGGCATAGTCGTATGGCCGCCCCTGCTCCAGATCCTTGCCTCGTGGGCGTCCGACCTCCGCCATCTTTGAGTGTCGGGGTTGATGCAGAGTCTTCTCGCTGTATGGTGAGCGTGAGTACAGCGTACTGTCTCTGTGGGGGACCGGGATGACCCCCGCCGGTCCAGAGGGGGGGGGTTGGAGTGCCACTGTTCCGAGTCCCTTCTCGTAGCCCAAGGGGATCGGCCGCTTCCCCTCAGCTCCGTTCCAGGTAGGCCGCAGCAAGGAACACAGGGTTTGGGCAGGGTAAGCGCACGGGTGAGGTGTTGTTTAGCTTCCCTGGGTCCCCCTGACCTTAATTACCCTGTCGGGTTCGATTAAAAGCCGTGCCCGCCGAGTTATGTAGCTTAATTTAGCGATGAAGTCGGGAGCTCCCGCTTTCTGCTTCTGGCTCGCTTGCAGGTCAGGCTCCGCCCCCCAGTTTTTCTTCTTTTAAAGGGACACTATAGTCACCTGAACAACTACAGCTTAATGTAGTTGTTCAGGTATTATCTATAGCTCCCTGCAGGCAATCTAATGTAAACACTGTATTTTCAGAGAAAATACAGTGTTTACATTGATTGATAGGAATACCTCCAGTGGCCGTCACTCAGACGGCCACTAGAGGGACTTCCTATCATGCAGGGCCCTAAAAAGGCCCTGGACACGTCAGACGTATTAAAATACATCTGACGTGTTCAGGAGAGAGAAGGCACTGTGTGCGCGCCTTCTCTCTCCAGCCTGTCAGCGGAGGAGGGGGGCGGGCAAAGACCGCTCAGCTCGCGGCTGCGCACACCGCGCGCATGCGCGGTAGTGCGCTCAGGACTTCAGAGGGCGGCATGAATGCCGCCCTCTGAAGTATGTGCGCATGTGTGGCGAAGCCGCGTATGCGCACAAGGGAGCAATGACGCTTCCAAATGGAAGCGTCTGATTGCTCCCTGCTCGCGCCCGCCTATTTCGTCATTTTGACGAAATAGGGGGCGCGGCTTCACGAGGCTCCCGGCGCTGGAACCAGGTAAGTAAAATTGCCTCCCTGGAGAGTCCCTTTAAATATAGTCTCCTGCAATCCATAAACCAGTTTAGTAGCCCATCTCTGAACTCTCTCTAAAATCTCAATATCCTTCTGGAGATACGGTCTTCAGTACTGCGTACAATACTCCAAGTGAGGTCTCACCAGTGTTCTGTACAATGGCATGAGCACTTCCCTCTTTCTACTGATAATACCTCTCCCTATACAACCAAGCATTCTGCTAGCATTTCCTGCTGCTCTGTTACACTGTCTGCCTACCTTTTAAGTCCTCTGTAATTATAACCCCTAAATCCATGTCCTCATATGTTGAGGTAAGGACTCTATCAAATACTCTATACTCTGCCCTTGGGTTTTAACGTCCAAGATGCATTATCTTGCACTTATCCACATTAAATGTCAGTTGCCACATCTCTGACCATTTTTCTAGTTTACCTAAATCATTTGCCATTTGGCTTATCTCTCCTGGAACATCAATGCTGTTACAAATCTTAGTATCATCAGAATTCTCACATGTGTAGTGTAATGATTAACACAAAGAACAGATACGTTTATCAATTACCGTAATATTGTGTAAGGCCATATAAGCCCTTAAAGACCAAACTTCTGGAATAAAAGGGAATCATGACATGTCACACATGTCATGTGTCCTTAAGGGGTTAAATCCCCATTGAATGCACGTTTGGTGCTGGACAGGGGGTCTTCATGGGCATTGTGACTGGTTTGCAGCTATGCAGCCCTATATACAGCAAACTGTGTGTTCTGACACCTTTCTATCATGACCAGCATTAACCCCTTAAGGACCAAACTTCTGGAATAAAAGGGAATCATGACATGTCACACATGTCATGTGTCCTTAAGGGGTTAAAGGACCACTCTAGTGCCAGGAAAACATACTCGTTTTCCTGGCACTAGAGTGCCCTGAGGGTGCCCCCACCCTCAGGGACCCCCTCCCGCCGGGCTCTGGAAAGGGGAAAGTGTTTAAAACTTACCTTTTTCCAGCGGTGGGGGGAGAGCTCTCCTCCTCTGATCCTCCTCTTCCCCTCCCCGTCGGCTGAATGCGCACGCGCGGCACATTCAGCAGGTCACATAGGAAAGCATTCATAATGCTTTCCTATGGACGCTTGCGTGCTCTCACTATGAAAATCACAGTGAGAATCACGCAAGCGCCTCTAGCGGCTGTCAATGAGACAGCCACTAGAGGACATAGGGGGAAGGCTTAACCCATTCACAAACATAGCAGTTTCTCTGAAACTGCTATGTTTATGAAAAAATGGGTTAACCCTAGAAGGACCTGGCACCCAGACCACTTCATTAAGCTGAAGTGGTCTGGGTGCCTAGAGTGGTCCTTTAAGGTTTTCAGCAATTTGAGCTACGGTAGCTCTTCTGTGTGATCAGACCAGACGGACTAACCTTCGCTCCCCACATGCATAGAGTCTTGGGTGCCCATGACCCTGACACCGGTTTGCAGGTTGTCCTTTCTTGCACCACATTTGGTAGGTGCATAATACCGCTGCATACTGGGAACACCCCATAAGTCTTTCCGTTTCGGAGATGCTCTGACCAATCATCTAACCATCACTATTCAACCATTTTTCCTGAACTGACTGTTCACTTGCTGCCTAATTTTATGTTGTAACTGATCAGTGTGTCTCCCAACACATGAAACGGCAAAAACCAAAACCTTTTTTGAAACTAGAATAATTGGAATAAGATCAAAGTTACATATTTTCTAACCGTAATACTGAAAGTTTAGTTGCTGGGGAAGTCAGTGTAGCACACACTCCTAGAACAATGACACATAGCCCCTCCTACAGAGGGAATTGTCAGGCAGATCTACAGGTATGACAATACACAATGTTATAATTAACCTTTTATTGAGGAAGTTCAGTTCTCACCTGATAGCTATTACGTAACACCTTTTTATCTCTCTAGTACGCAAAGGATGCCTGACTAAAACATGAACAATTGCTAAAACATGTGGTTGTGCATCACGCTTTGTAAACAAATCTCTGATTGGTGACAGAGTGATATTATAAACCGCAAGGAAGGGCTACAAAGATCCATACATTGAAGATCTAAACAATCGTTTACACTAGACTGTAAAATATATTGAACAGTGATGTCATATTAAAGCGACACTTGTTTTTTTAAAAAAAAATGTAAAATTATTTCAGCTTTTTTTCACGCACCATTTAAGACAAAGTAATCCCTACTTTTTTCTTATGTGTAACTAAAAATCGAGAGAAAGAGGGACACTAAAAGTTCTGATTTAACAACAAAACTCTGCAAATTGACAGTGCCATTTAAAAAGTAACAAGTTTAAAAGGATTGTCACCATGTACATGCGCGTATACATTTCAACATTGGGCGCTGTGAAACTGAGATGGAAGTGAGAGAAGATCGGTGAGCAGGGGCTGTCTCTAGTGCCGTAACCCGATAGGGAGAATGTCAGCCAGGAGCATGTGTGCGCTGGCTTAACGGGTGCCCCTGACAATGCACCCTCATAGCAAGAGGAGTACATTTAATGACACACCCTCTCTGCACTTTTCATGGGGGTCTCAATAATTGGTGAACATTGGAGGATAAAAACAGGAAGTGGGACAATAGGCAATTTGTATCCTTGCATACTGAACAGATGGAGTTGGGGGTATATGTTATGTGCTTGCTGAACTTTAAGTTTCCAAAGCACTCTCGATGACCTCATGAATTGTCGCGTCATAGGCGTTGCTAGTGGTGGGATAAAGCACAGCAATGAGGATATTTTTGCATATCTGAATGCCTAACTAATAGAATGGGTTCTGCTATTACATTTTATAAAAAATCCCACTAGTTTGTAATTATTGTACATGTAAATCAACATAATCTCTGCAGTGAGTATACGCATGTCCATGTAAGTCAGCGCTGAGGATGGTCTAATCTCAAATGCACAATGAGATGGACGTTACTGTGCCACGGGCCACGGTCTTTTGGAGAGGCTTGAAGGCCAGGCTCCTACCCACAAACCATGGGCCTGGTACCAAGAACCCCTAATGGGGGGCCCTGGATGCTTGCTGTGCTTCGGACTTGAGGATCGCTGGGACTCATTTTCCATCTAGTGGGCCTGACCGGGAGATGCCCTGGAAGTGTTCCTTGTGCCGAGGTGCGGTCAGTCTTTAAACTGATATTGCTCTGTCCCCTAAACTTTAAATAGAGCGAAATTTGGAGGGGAGGTTTGGGAGGCATCAGAGGATACCTGGGACTTGAGAGCGCTTCCCTTCCAGAAAAACCTTTTTTGAAGAATGGAACTAAGCTGCTACACACTTGGAACTCACAGCCGGATTGAAGACTAGCTGTGACCCGGTAAATTTAACACACTGTATCTCAGACACGGACTCTCCAATCAAGGAGCTATTTGGACCGCAAGGGTGCTCGGTGACAAGTTTTCCAGTGACATAAATTGTGTTGGGGGTTACAGTCCAGGAAAAAGGGGTTCTGGTGGACATTTTGTTTGCTATAGAACTGTGAGGGCACAGCAGAGAACCGATTGTGTTAGCTAGGGATAATGGGATTAAGTCCCTAGACAAGGTGGCGCCGGTGAGGGACAGTTGTGCAGTACATTGTATGAAAGACGCAGAGTCAACAGTGTTACCTATAAATAACTGTGTGCATGCAATGATCGTCTAATGTGTGTGTGTGTGTGTGGGATGGGGCCACGAAGTTTTATTTGAGAAAAAGAGAATAAGCACTTTTTTTTTCCCCCTCTTTTTCTCTCTCTCTCTTTCTCTCTTTCTCCTTCTCTCTCTCTTTCTATCCCTCGCTCTTTCTCTCTCTCAGCCTGTCTCATTGTCAGCGAGCAGTAGTACATTGCAAGCCATGGGTTAAACGGCAATAGTGAGTCATATAATCCGCCCAGCCCAGTCAGGGAGAGCTCAGAGCTCTAACAGGGAAAGTGACTGTAAGGGGAGTGTCACCAGACTGGCAGCTCAGCAGAGCCATTGGAATGGAAATTGTGACCATATCTCCATAGTATGAGATAAAAGGGTGTGTGCGAGTGGCAGCCATTGAAGATAACACCCAGTAAAAACCCAGATGGCGGACTGCCCACAGGGAGGGGACTTGATATAAAGTATCAGAGTGAGAGAGTGATGGAACCTCCAGGAATTCCATCCTAAAAACCTGCGGAGGAGGAGGTAAATCAGACTGTGAGATCTCACTCGAACAGACATGGCCAGGGCTAGCCTCCTCTACCTGGGGCTAGTGCTGTGTGTGCACTCCTTAACAGCCCAGGATGCAGGGCAGATCAGGACTGGGCAGGAGGGAGGGGGGCAGGAAGATGGTGAGTGGTTCACTGGAGCCCATGGAGTGCAGGATTTGGCTCAGCTGTCATGGGACTATTTGCAGTGCTGGTTCTCTCCAGAGAAATGTGAAGAAAGTGAGCGACCTGCGGGTAAGTGCTGCTCTGGTGTGGTTCTAGTTGGGGTCTCACTCATACAGCATCCTATTGTAAGACAGGGCACTGCCTAGTGATGCATCATGGGTTTCCAAATATGTTAATAGTGTTAGAAACACTTTCCAGATAATGTATCTGCGAAGATTGCTGTAGACTTTAATGGTGACTTTTGTAAGTTAATCAGTTAAAATGTTTTTCTAACCGTATGGAATCATTGAAAAAGCTTATTAAATTTTTGCCTAGATTTTGAAATGCTGTTTTCAGTTTCACCGCAATCTAAGTGTATAAATAATTATTTGTCCAAAGATGGACAGACCTATCTACAACACTATTCAATTTCTAAGCTATTCATTTTTTTTTCCCAATGTATTTTTTTTTATTAAAAGTTTAGCAGATCATAATTTATATCTGCATGTAACAAAATACAGCATTGAGAGATTTCTAAGTTCTTCTGAGGGGAGTAATCGTTAAAAACACTCCCCTTATTCCAGCACCGAGGGGGAACCTAATACAAATGAGCGGCGTGCACCCCACGTGCATTAGTCCTTCCCCATGAGAATATAATAATGTAATGCTTTCCAACGGAGGGGATTTGAAGATGTCGAAAGTCCTCATGCAAAGCGTGAGGATGTCCAGAGTCATTTCACTGAGTCGAACTGTGAAACTTCAGCCACTAGAAGCAGGGGGGGGAGCAGGGACCCTGCAACCAGACCACTTCAATGAGGTGCATTGCCTATAGTGTTACTTTGTCTTGAAGATAGCAGAGTGTAGAACATAACATTTAATCTGTACATTGTACTAATACCGGGACCTCCGTCTAGGCACTCCTTATGGTTAATCCTGCTCTCTTGCTATGTCATTGGGTTAGTAGTAAGGACTACATTCAAGGGATCGAAGAAAAACTGCTTTACGGATGCCAAACTGCTGGCATCCCACTCAGACGGGTAGAAATTTAGTCTCATCACTTGCAGGTGGATCCACTCCAAGACATGGAGCTCTGTGTGGAGGAAGTGCTCTTTAGGCTATACTCCTACACAAATCCATACCCTTCGTAGCTGACTCGACCATGACAGATAACTCGGGCAGAAATGTATTTGCTAGGGGTAAAATCCTGGACGAAACCTATACCTTTGCCAACGTCTACGCCCCAAACACGCGACAGGACAAATTCCTCCGGGACACACTCCGGGCCCTCCACGACTTCACAACAGGCTGTCTGGTCCTGGGAGGGGACTTCAACATCGCTCTACACCCGACGATGGACGCATCCAGGGGCCACTCATCGACACCACCCCCCCCCCCACTGCTCAAAATTCGTAAACTTCTCCACCAGTACAGGCTTACGGATTGCTGGAGGGCGACACACCCGACGGCTAGGGACTACACCTTCTATTCGACCCCGAATGACTGTTACACACGCATCGACTACTTCTTCCTTCCATATTACTACCTACCCAGATTGCGGGACTCTTCCATAGGGGAGACAATGTGGTCCGACCATGCACCACTCACGATTCAACTCACATCGCCACTACACAAACCCAAAACCACGACATGGCGGCTCCACGAAAGCCTTCTATCCAACCCGCAGGTGGCCCAAGATGTACAACAAGCCCTGACGAATTACTTCGCCGAGAACCTACCACCTCTTGACATGGGAGGCCCACAAGTGTGTGATTAGAGGGATCCTTATCTCACACTCGTCTGCCCTGAAAAAGGCACGGGAACATACGATCCGAGAACTAATTGCCAAGATAGGGACCCTAACACAGGCCCACAAACGAACACTAGACAACACACTTCTCGGGGAACTCACAGCAGCCCGTGAAGAATTAGCACGGATCTTGTGGCAATCGTACACTAGGGCCCTCCAGCGCACTAAATCATTCTTCTACACAGAAGGAGACAAGTGCGGCAGGTTACTAGCCAGAATGATCACCAAAAAACGCTCCATGACATATATTGTACGCATGCGCGACACCGCAGGCCAACTACACCACATGCCAGACCAAATCGCTACAGCTGTAACCCGCTTCTACACAGACCTTTACGCGATTCCCCCCCCCCACGCCCCTCGGGCAGACCCTAACTTGGGAGCGACCCGCATGAACGCATACCTCACTAAATACACCAAAACTAAACTATCCTCAGACGCAGCGGAGGCCCTGGAAGCGCCCCTGATGGAGGGGGAACTGGCCCTGGCCATCAAATCCTCGAAGACAGGCAAAAGCCCGGGCCCAGACGGCCTCCCCCTCAAATACTACAAAACCTTCCTGGCCACATTGTCCCCCCAATTTATCTCGGCCTTCAACTCTATCACAGAGGGAAATACTATCCCCCAGCAAACACTGGCAGCCAACATTGTCCTGTTGCCAAAGGAGGGGGGAGATACCGAACGGTGTACGGGCTACCGACCGATATCGCTACTTAACTGCGACCTACGCCTGTTCACTAAAATACTAGCTACA
Organism: Pelobates fuscus; assembly: GCF_036172605.1. Taxonomy (NCBI): domain Eukaryota; kingdom Metazoa; phylum Chordata; class Amphibia; order Anura; family Pelobatidae; genus Pelobates; species Pelobates fuscus. The sequence continues at coordinate 53,608,336 of NC_086323.1, forward strand.
AGGTTGAATCCGCACATACCAGACTTAATCTCTCCTGACCAAGTGGGATTCGTCCCCCACAGGGAAGCCCGGGACAATACGGTCCGGGCCCTCTCCCTGATCCATCACGCGCAGCCCACCTCGGAGCCTTCTCCTCCTCTCTACGGATGCGGAGAAGACCTTCAATAGGGTGGCGTGGGACTACCTATTCTCGGTACTGGAACATGTGGGCCTGGGGACCCATATGTGCCAGTGGATAGAATCCCTTTACTCATCCCCCACGGCCAGGGTGTGCATAAACGGGGTCTATACAGACGCATTCCTGGTCAGGAACGGAACCAGGCAGGTCTGCCCCCTGTCGCCTCTTTTATTCATCTTGGCCCTGGAGCCCTTCCTACAAGTGGTAAGGGTCAACCCAGATATCTCGGGGGTGACGGTGGAGGCAGACCAACACAAAATCGCAGCATATGCGGACGATATGCTATTTTTCATAACTAACCCAGAAATCTCCCTTCCAAACCTCATGGCAGAGTTTAAGACAAATCGCCAACCTCAAGATCAATTATGCTAAATCCTCTATACTCAACATTTGCTACCCCCGGAGGAGGGCAGACCAAATCTGACGAAACTTCCCCTTCCAATGGCAGGACACTTACCGAGACCCAGTGGCACAAGATCTGCGACCTAGTGCATCATTGCGCAATCACTAGCAAAACTCAGGAAACGGCCTACAAGGTCCTCACACAATGGTACCTGACACCAGAAAGCTTACAGAGAAGTGCGCCAGTTTTGTAAACTACAAAGTTGACTAGTTTAGAGGGAAACGCAGGATGTTCCTTAGGTTATTCCCATCAACACCATATATATCGCTGGGCAGAGCCGTACCATACCAAAGTTGGGGGCCAACACCCCACTATATTGCCATTCAGGACCCTAGACGCGAGGTCACTAGGGGGCTGCCTGTCCTGATGGGACCTCACACATTAGATGGCCCACATGTCTCACTACTGCCTAGTGGCTACAGGGTAGGCATGGGGGAACAGATAAAAACCGGTGGGGCATACAAAACTACCCAACGTAGAAATGGTACACATCAAATATAACAGAGTACTATGCATAACTATGTACCACCGGACCTGCGAGTCCACAACACATATGCTATTTACTCAAGGCAGCGACCTGCGAGTCGCCAAGACACGTTTGACATACCATGCCTTCCGATGTATAAGCTTATATGAATGAACAGGGGGACCTGCGAGTCCATGTTTTCCTTTTCCATGTTGAAAACCACCAAAAGAAAAAAAAAAAACAATGACAACAAAAACGAAATGTTCAATCAAAATATATTTACAAAAAATAAATGTAAACCTAATACGAATGTTTCTCTTATATTTTTACAGATTGGGGCTGGCCTACTGTTGGCTGGGAATCCCTGCAGTTTTTATCAGACTGGTATTCACGAGTATCCGAAAGCGGGGACTATGCCTATGGAAGGATTTCCAATAATCTAACAGGTCAGGTTAATTCTGTTATACAAAGGGACTGGTTTAGAACTAACATTATGCAACTCCAGCATATACCGCATGCAGGTCTGTAAAGTGGGCCATAGAAATATTATAGCTAAATGCAAGTTGAACGCTGTAGTGGTTATGGTGCCAGCCCAGGAATACCGTGGTGCTATTCCTCAGTAAGGGGCTAAAACGTTTTGCATTGGTTTGCCACATACCTAAATCCTACTGGGCTCAGAGCCTCCTAAAATGCTTGAAACGCTGAACATACCTTGCACCATGATCACTCCAAAACACTGACTTGGTTATGGTGCTTGGAGTAAAATGTCCTGACAGATATTTGCTACTTTTTGTTATCTTCCCAAAGTGTTGCTAGTTAATTTTTCACTAATCAATCTTTAATTGTAACAATGATTATTATATCAAACTCGAGTGCCCCAGATGTTGCTAAACTACAACTCCCATAATTCTCTGGACATCTATTGCCTTCAAGGAATTCTAGGAGGTAGAGGCCACCAACATCGGTTGAGATCACTGACCATATAAATATGGTGCAAAATGTATTGTAATTTAAAGTATCTTATCAATACAAATAACAAACATATTTATTGGTTAAAGTTGAGACTTTATGGATGAGGTTATTTAAGAATTGTTTCGTAATTTTTTTTTATTATTTTTTTACCGGCAAGGGAGTCTATCAAGTAAAACATGTTTTTAAAACAAAAATCAAGTTATTTTTGTGCACTATGTCAAAGGCAAAGGGAATGCAAATTATCCCTATATGCTGCTCTGCATTATGCTTCCTGTTCGCAGATTTCTAAGTAACTTTTTTTTTTTTTTTGGGTGAACCCCCCCCACCCCCCACCCCCAAAAAAAGCATAAGCTCAGTTAAGACTCTCTGCTACCTAGAAAATGTGGGAGGTTTATAAAAGTAATTCATTCCAAAAGGTGAGTCAATCACAACACTAATTTTGACCTTTATTTCCTTCCCTTAAAAAAAAAAAAAAATGCAATTCCATAGGAGGTCCATAATGAGAGAGAATGTAATCATTACACCATTGTTATATCACGGTTGTACTACTAGGGGTTAGTAGCGGGCAACCTGTGTTACCGAATGTTAAAGTATATAATTATTGCCAGGTCAACTGCTGGGCTACTCAAGGTTATCGTGATTACTGTCCAAATCAAATATTGGAGTAATCTGTTGACTTTATTCTGAGTTTAGTTTTGTCTATATTTAGGTTTGCAATGGGACCTAAGCACACGTGTACATGGGCAACACCTGGCCAAGGATCTAATAGTAACCTCCTTTCAAGATTTCCTTGAGGACAGTGGACCCAAAAAGCCACTAATCCTCTCTTTCCATGGCTGGACTGGAACGGGTAAAAATCTGGTGGCCCGGATCATAGCAGAGAACCTGTATGAAGATGGACAGCGGAACCGCTGTATCAGAATATTTTTTCCACAGTTGCACTTCCCCCACGCCTCACACTTGGAGGTCTACAAGGTAAGGATAGCGTCTGTTTGCATTCTTTCTGGATGTCATGCGTATGTTTTAGAACTGCGTACATTACAAAATAGGCTTCAGAGCCAAATTGGAGATGATAATGATATGATAACTTAGGCTTTGATTGAATTCTTTCGGATAGGATTTTCAAATGAGTTATCTACAAACATTCCCATAGACTTTCATGGTTACTTCTGTAGATAAAGTTTGAAAGGTTTTCTCACAGATTGTGATCATTTGAAAGGCTTATCCAAAAGTTCTTTGAGTTCTTAGTAAGGTTCTGGAGAAAAGGACATACTGCATGGCTCAGACACTGTGACAGTATTATGGGGTGCATGTGGTTATTGAAAAATCGATGCCACATTTAAAACCACAAAATTACAGAGCACATGTTTTAATCAGCCCCCCACCCCTTCCTTTAAAAGGGCCACCTGTCACCTTATACAGCACAAATGTCCTATGCTATACTATAAGATAACAGCTGCAGATTACAACAATGCAACATAGAAAATAATATTAAGATACTGGTTCTGAGTACAGTTACATATGTTTAATTTCTCTTAAACGAAATGCTGTGGTTGGGTTTTTATAAAAGCTAGTATCTTGTGAAATAAAACCATTTAAATAATAGATATACAATTTTTCTCCATTATCTGTGACTGGTCCTCTCTAACACCATTCTTAAATGCTAGAGAAGCGATCGGTGTATTGATTTAGATTAGTGTCTCTCACCCCTAGGTTGCGACCCAAATGTAGGTCCCCATGCTGTTTCAGTGTGTGTCCAGTGATTGAAATGTTAATCAGCCCCATTGGAATTACTCACAATATGTTCTTTACTGTAGTGGTATTAACAATAATACAAATGGCACTGTGCGTGGAGCGTTTTAATGTTGGATAAAGAAGTGTTTGTTTTTACTGATTTAGAATAGCATTAGCATTTAGCACAAAGTAAACATACATTGCATAGCTTTCAATTTAAAATTTACAAAACCATTTTCAAATTCAGAATTAAGCATTAATGCCCAAGGTCTCAGTGATTGTTTCTCATATATTTCTGCATTTCTTTATGGAGGGAATTGCACGCTACAAACACGTCCAATTAAAATGTACCGGTAATTGTCTTTTTGTATTTAATTTTTTAAAATAATTTGATGTATTCTAAACTCAGACTTTGGAAAGTGTAAAAAATAAATAAAGTGTGTATATGCTTATCTTTTTATTTACTATATAATTCTTTGTGTTTTGCAGGTTCAGTTGGAGAAACAGCTCCGAGACATATCCTTGCGTTGCTCGCAGCCCCTGTTCATCTTTGATGATGCAGATAAGATCCCTGTTGCGCTTTTGACTTCGATTATTCCATATATTACTCAGTCAGAGACACAGCAAACCCCCAGCATTTTCATATTCCTCAGGTGAGACTAGATGAGTTTGTAAGTCTTTTTTTTTTTTTTTTTTTTTTACTTTTCTGTAGTAATGGGTAGAAAGTTCTCTTATGCTCATGGATTTACACATAATTGTCCACATATAAACATCAGAAAGATATTGAATTCTTCAATCTCAAATTATTGTAAACAACCAATTTTGTGTACATATGTCAATAACTCTATCCCCATGTTTTACCGCCTCCATTTAAATGCTCGCTTTCTCCCGTTTTTCCATATTAAGTGGTTTGGGCAGTACTGCAATTAACGAGGTGGCCCTCACTTTCTGGCGTGCAGGACGCCATCGGGAGGAGATTACAGCTGATCACCTGGACCGTCCTTTGAAAGCCTCCATAAGGGACCAAGGTACGAAATTCTCATACCAACGTTTGCTTGAGGTTTCATTTTCTGAACTGGCAAGATTGTAGGACTCCTCATATTGTTGGACATACCTGAGTATACAAATGGCCTCTTAGTAGTTATGCATTATTACTCTCCCTTTGCACTAGTTTAGAACTTATGTTCTTCATATTATGGAATATAGTGGAGCGGAACATCTTGGGGGGATGGGAAACAAAACCGAGAATTGGTGTGAATTTCCAATTTTGGGTCAAATTAGCTAGGTTGGAAGCATAGCTGACTGAGAATTTTTCTAGTTAAATTGTTTTGGTCTTAAATTTAAAATTCCTGTCAATTCTAATGTTAGTGAATAACCCTGTTACTTTTAACCTTAATGGCACTAAACTACCCCAGCTGTACCATTCTAGAAATGCAACTGACCACTTCTGTTAAGCATTTTTTAATTTTATATTCATGATTACTGCGCTAATATTACACATGTATCCTAGCAATTTAGGTTTCTTAAAAGATGTCCAGTACGAGGTCTACTAAAAGCCAAAACCTGTAGCTCAATATTTTGTGCTTTTGTTTAATTAACAGCACTTTATTTTATTTTTTTATTATTTACTTTCAATGTAACTTGTATGATCGTTATAGAAAGTCTTAATGGTCCAATATTATTACCAGTTTGCGGTTTTCGGTCATTAATCCTTAGCTCTATTTTCTAGGAGACAGTGTTCTGCTCTGGCATCTCGTGACTGAGGGTCACGTTGATGTGTTTGTCCCTTTTCTGCCGCTGGAGCGAGCTCACGTGAAGCTGTGTGCCAGGGATTCCTTTGTGGCACGAGGGTTGCAATACACAGAGACCGCTCTAGATGTTCTTACTAAAGGATTGCTATTTGTTCCAAAGGAGGAGAAGCTGTTTTCTGCCCAAGGCTGCAAACTCGTGGCACAGAGAATTAACTTCCTGCAGTAGCTCAAGAAGAAAAGGACTCTATATCCTGTGATATGGGACAGGAAACGGCTAAACATGCAGTAAACATTGTTGCTTCCTAGCAGGTCTTGTGCAAATAAAGAGACGTCAGGATGTATAGAAGCATCAACTTGGGGCCAAGGGTGGCCCATCTTGCACCAGGCAGCTCTGTCTTAGAAGGTTGGAGTGGAACAAGAAAACTGGACTCAATTCTCTGCAATCGTTGGGTAGAGCTCAGATTTGGTTGGAATACCGTTACATTGATTGTGTGTGGATATCCAGGGTTTATTGACAAGACCGGCAATTGCTATTTAAGGTCATTATCAAGCTGAACTGGAGAAATATCCTAACCTTGTATGACATTTGAACCATTCCTCATTGGGTGGAATGATATAATTTCTCCGAAACTACTCATTTGAGTTTAGTAAATACTAAAATTGCAATTACATGTGAAATGTGCAGATTGCCATAAAATATTCTGGAGTTAATTTGGAACTCGAATGGTCATCAATAGTTACCATAATTGTAGAAACTGACAGGACAATTTCATAGTTTAGGTCAAAATAGTTGAGTTAGTTCATTTCCTTGCAAATGTTCTACTAATCTGACTTAGTCAAAAAGAAAGTATGAATGTAAGTTTGGGGTTAGTTTACACAGAAATATAAATGATAACCTCTGTTACAAGAAAAACAAAAGGGCAGTGTATTTATATTGTTGAATGTCAGCTATATTTTTTTTATAAATATTTTATTCTAAACCTGAATCTTCTCTTTTATTTCCACACGTTCTAAATGCAGATGATTAACTACACAATGTCATGCCATCTTGAACCCATGCTTGTCATTTAGTCACGCCTCTTGCTACACCACCTGTTACAGACATTTCTCCTTTGAGTGGTAGATTAGGTGGTGATGCAATAAACAGCCGTGCTCCGTTTGTGATATACACAGTCTGCGCAGGCATTACATGTGCCATAGAGTTCACGTTCTCTATACAATCTTGATAAAATGTCCTATTTAAACTCAAGTAACATACAATAAAGTCACTATGAGCCCTGCCTTACTCTGAATTATCTAGATTACGGTCCTCTTATCTTTATACATCCGACAGATAAGTGTATCCAGCAGCAGGGGTTATATCAATGCACAAACTCCTGATCCATTGTCTGCATTACCTACAATGAAATAGAATGCTGACTGGTACAGTTCCAGTAACTGTATCTAGCGGGCAAAGTATGAAATCAGATACTGTTTCATGGCGATTTAGCTAGGCACTCTATGCAATATATTGAGGCGCCCAAGGCTTCAGATTTTGGAATCAATAAAAACAAGTGCATGTTGCCAGAGTTGGGATCACTGGGATGTATGGCAATTATTTACCTGCTTTTCCTCATCAGATCTCAGTTTATTGAATAACCTAAATGTGGACACATGGTCTACAGTCAGTATAGCCATACTTCTAGAGCGTGAAGGCCACCGATTCTGTCACAGTAATGCAATCCTGTAGCAAGACCCAGAGAACCAATATTCTGGGACTGCCAAAAAAAAAATCCCAGGATATTCACTAAAGGGTGGCTGGAAGTTGTGGGACTCCTGGTTTGATTTACAATGAGCGACTGATACAGAGGATACCCCAGTGCCATGCCACAACGTGGGGCAATCACTGTAAGCTTTGTGATATTCAGCACCAGTACAAGACTGTTACTATGAATAAAGTGGAGGTCCCTCTCTGTCAAACCCTCAGAAGATACATTTAGTGTAATAGTGAGTAACTAGGATTTTCAGTTAATTTTTCTCCTTTATTTAACTGCTTGGTGTAACTTTGTGTATTTTTGTATGCACTGTATAAACAAAAATAACATACCACAGTATATACACCCCCAATGCATGTATTCAAAGGGTATATATCTTCGTATGAGCAGGGCCCTCGTCCACCTATTGTTCCTGTGTAATGGTCTCATTTATTGGAAATTTGCCCCCCCCCCTTTCATAATATTGTAAAGGGCTGCGGAATTAGTTGGCGCTAGATAAATACCAATAATAATAATAATAATAAACTGCAGCCTTTGCAAAGAAGCTCTGAAAAAATATAAACCCTGTATGATAGCGCTGCACCTAAGATAGGACCATGACACTGCAACTCACTACATTAAATGTGAAGGGCCTAAATGCTCCGAAGAAGAGGCGTTTGATGTTCAGGGAACTCAAACGGATGAGGGTAGATGTTGCCTTCATCCAGGAAACACACTTGCCGAAACAGGCTGGCTTCAAGCTAAAGGACCACACATATAGCACGACACATGAAGCTAGAGTGCACCGTAAACAGAACGGAGTGGCGATCCTGATACAGAACAGCTGCCCGCTGAAAATAACATCCTCTGACTGCGATCCAGAAGGGCGATATGTCATCCTATCCGGCACACTACTTTCACACATGATACACTTAATTAACGTGTATGCCCCAAACCAGCCAGCGGCCGGGTTCTGGGAAACGTTGCAGGCAAAAATACAGAACTTACCACACGGCATGTTGATAGTGGGGGGGAACTTTAACGCGGCACCATGCCCCGCCGTGGATAGGAGCGCACATAAGGGAACACCTAGAACCCACGGACGAGGGGGCCAGGACAAGCTGTTCCACAGGTTTTTGACTTATGTGGGATTGGTGGACGTCTGGAGGGCACGTCATCCGAGCACTATCGATTATACTTTCTATTCGGCCCCACATGATACCTAGTCTAGGATAGATTTATTCTTGGTCAACAAAAGATGCCTGACCCGGATCCTGGGTTCAGAGATAGGGTCCATTGCATGGTCTGACCATGCGGACAACTCCCTTACATTGTGCCTCATTATTGAGTGACCAAGAGATAGTAGAACAGATACGGACCGATATCCTAGATTATTTTGCCACTAACACCACCCCTGACTTGAGACAGGAAAGGATATGGGCAGCACACAAGACAGTAATACGGGGCACTTTTATTAAAATAGCAACAGCCAAAAAGAAAAATAAATTCCAAAGACTGAACGTACTATTGACTGACCTTAGAAGATTGGAACATCAACACCAGAATAGACCTGACGCCGAGACACTACGACACTTAGAAGCAAAACGACATACCATCCGCTCCCTGTTGCTAGACGACACTGCCAAAGCTATGACCTGGTCCAAACGCACCTTTTATGAAAAAGCTAACAAGATGGATAAGCTCCTGGCAAGGGTTCTCAAGCCTAGACTGAGAAGCGGACATATCACATCCATACCACCCGGACGGCTCCATTAAAACAATTGCCTACAGATATCGCAGAAATATTTACTGACTTCTATAAGTCACTTTACAACCACTCCCCGAACACAAAGACACAAATAGCGAATGACAGAAATGACACAGAAATTCCTGACCAACCTAGGTCTACCTAAACTATCTCAAGAAGCGAGTAATAGAATGGCAGCGGAAATCCTACCAGAAGAGGTTGACCGGGCCATATCAGAGCTGAAAGGAAATAGGGCCCCCGGACCGGAGGTTTTGACGGGACTTACTATAAGACCTTTAGGGAGGAACTCATGCCTCACCTGACAGAGTTATTCAATGGATTTAGAGAGGGTGGTACACCTAACCAAGATATGTCCCTAGCCACCATTATCTTACTACCTAAACCTGATAAGGACCCTCTCCTCTCCCGAAAGCTATAGACCCATATCCCTTATAAACCATGATATGAAAATCCTTGCAAAAATACAAGCGGATAGGCTCAACCCGTATCTCGCAGAGCTAACAGACGCAGACCAAGTAGGCTTTATAACCGGCAGGCAATTGTTCGAGAACACCCGCAGAAACATTGACCTCATATGGAAACAGGCAGCCACCAATACCCCAACGTTGTTATTCTCACTCGATGCAGAAAACGCCTTCGATGGAGTCCAATAGCCCTATCTATTTACACTTCTGTCCCATATAGGTTTCCCCTAACAATTCATAGCTCTAATAAAAGCCATGTACACCAATATCCATGCACAGGTAAAAATTGCAGGAGCCCCGCTCCGACCATTTCAACTTAACAATGGGACGCGACAGGGGTGCCCCCTCTCCCCTTTACTGTTCGTACTTTCACTCGAATCCCTGCTGCAGGCTCTGAGGAAACATCCAGATATAAAGGGCGTTGGGGTGGGAGGGAGAGAGTTCCTGGTATCGGCCTATGCGGATGACGTGCTCTTGACGCTCACCGACCCCATGGGTTCATTGGGAGCCCTCCAAGACGTCCTACGGGAATATGGAAAAATTTCTGGCTTCAAAGCAAACATAACAAAATCCAGCGTCCTTCCGATAAATATCCCAGGGGGGCGACGTAACCTCAATACGAAATACACACAGTATATACACGTAGTAAACCAGTCACTAAAATACCTAGGGATACGCCTGACGGCAAATCCAGCACAGTTATATAGCCAAAACTACACACCGATGATCAAAATGCTAACCAAGGAAATGGAGACTTGGACAGACAGACCTATTTCCTGGATAGGACGAATCCACGTGGTAAAAATGAATATACTGCCTAGGATTCTCTTCCTATTCTAAACTATACCCATACACATTTCGAAGACGCAACTACAGCCCTTGCAACGAGCAATAGGGGCCTTCATTTGGCAGAACAAACGCCATAGGATCTCGAGACACATACTGTATAGGCCAAATAGTAGAGGTGGACTAGCCCTACCTAACCTATATTTCTACTACGTAGCGAGTCAATTAGCACAGGTAGCAATGTGGCACTCTCCCCTGGGGGAAAGGAAATGGGTGGATTTAGAATTCCTCATGATGGGAGCGGACTTGCCACAATTTCTCATATGTGTGCCCAAAACACATAGACCCATGATCAGAGCCACGTGCCCGACCATCCTTAATTCCATAAGAACGTGGGACTCCACTGCACATTAAAATGGCCTAGTGCCCTCCCCCCCCTTCTGTATCTTTGCCCACTTTTCTCTCTCTCTTCCTCCATCTCAACATCTACACTCTCTCTCCATACCTTCTGGAAAAACTGACTAGGCTCAGGGGACCAAATCCAAAATCTGATGGCCCCACTAGAGAGAGAGAGTAGACGCCGCATTAAATCTCTGGACGCCATGTCGGTTAGGGAATGTAACCATACCTGCATTGTGATCTGATATCACCTGATACTGCACATGACACTGATTCTTTATATGTATACATATTTTTCATAGCTATTTCATGCTATTACATTGTACTTATACCTTCTGTTATTCTGGCGGGCCTGCGTGCCCAAAATTTGTCTTGCTCTCGCTTTAATAAAAACTGATTATCCAAAAAAAAAAAAAAAATCTCTGGACGCCACATAGCTATCAAAACAGCTGATATGAGAATCAAAAACCACAAATAAGCTGACACTATAGACAATAGGCAAGGTACACTATCAGGGTCAAAGCCAAAGGAGGAACCAGCCTCTTTAGAGCACATCGACAGCGAGATAGGACAGGGGCAAAGGAACTACAGAACTCAGTAAGCATAAAAATAGCTCAGACCCAGAGGTATGGCGTTAAAACTCATTACTGTCTTTCCGCTTATGTTGTTTAGTTTTTTTTTAAAATAAACTCAACATTGACCTATGATCTACTACCAGAGAACCAAACATGAGTACCTGACGCCCAAAGATCCTGTAAAATACATCATATGGCGATAGGGATGTTATGTTATTCGAACATGTTATGAAACTTGATCACCAATTGTTCATATTAACACTGTAATTAACCGTAATGTCAAATACCTATGCATGTCAATTCTTTATGTCAATGTTAAATAAAGAATTATAAAAAATAAATAAAAATCAGGCAAACAAAAACTTCTCCATTTCCAGTTCAGGGCACTTCCATTCGGCCTCCTCGTATTTTCACAAAGATCCTTCTTGGGTTCTTCCTTGCTCTACAACCTTACTGGAATGTCCAGACTTCCCTATGGAAACTTTGAGGATGTTTCTATTGACGGCTTGGCTGCTGCAAGGATAATTCTCAAGGAGCAGGGTATTTCAGACTCAATCTGTGACACCCTCCTTTCCTCCACTCGTAATTCTACCACTAAGATTTACCTCAAGATCTGGCAAAAGTTTTTATAGTGGTGCTTATCGAAGGATATTGAAGATGGTTAGTTTTCCATTCCTTGTATCCTGGCTTTTCTTCAATCAGGCTTCAACTCAGGCCTTAGTGTATTATCACTTAAAGTACAAGTTTCTGCCCTCAGTCATTTTATGGTAAAAGATTTGGCACCCAACAGGCTTCTTCATAGATTCTTTAAGTCTGTTTATCTAAAACGTCTTCCTTCTATTTCTGCCTTTCCCACCTGGGATTTGTCTGTAGTACTTAAGTCGATGTGCAATTCCCCCTTCGAACCTTTGATTACGTTTAAAACCGCTTTCTTAGTAGCCATTACTTCGCCAAAAAGGGTTGGGGAACTGCAAGCTATGTCTTCTGCTCCAGAATTTACGATCTTTCACCAAGATAAGGTGGTATTACACCTCAGACCTTCGTTTCTACCTAAAGTGGTTTCTCAACGGCACTTCAACCAGCATATTGTTCTGCCTTCCTTCTGTCAAGACCACTCTACGGAAACAGAGAAGAATTGGCACTGCCTAGATGTTAGAAGGGCCTTGGAAATATACTTCTGCAGATCTGACTCTTACAGGATTTCTGACCATCTAATTAATTTTCAAGGTGCCTTTAAAGGCAAGATGGCTTTCAGAGCTACATTAGACAGATGGCTTACTGAAGCAATTAAGTTGGCCTGTAAAATCAGCAATGTCTCCCTTCACTTTCCGGTCAAAGCACACTCCACCAGAGCCATGTCTACTTCCTGGACTGAGAGGTCATCGGCTTCTCCAGAAGATATCTGTAAAGCTGCTACTTGGTCCACGCTCCACACTTTCATAAAACATTACAGGCTTGACATATTCTTCTCCTCTGAAGCCGCTTCTTGGTGAAAGGTGCTCCAAGCTGTGGCTTACTAATTACCTGCCTGTTTGCTTTAAAGGATCTTGCTATATCCCACTTGTGCAGTACTGCCACTTAAGTAAAACAGTAATTTTACATACCATAAATTCTATTTTCCTTAGTAGAGTGGCAGTACTGCACTCTTTCCCTCCCATTGGATAATAAGTTATTTTTTGCAGTACTTTGTCTCCGTATGGCTATTTAGAAAACGGTGGATGGAAGGAGGTTACTGCCTTTTATGAGCAGTTAGGCGGAAGTATTTGAATTTTTCTATCTTTTCAGAGCTTCTTCTCCACATAAGAGGGAACAACCCACTTGTGCAGTACTGCCACTCTACTAAGGAAAATAGAATTTACAGCAAGTAAAATTTCTGTTTGTTTTTTTTCTCTAAATCTCAGATTGTTGCCGACAGAATGTGTACAGGTGTTATTCTCAAGAACCCAGTCCAATGGTAGACAACCTTCAGCACCCCAGATGTTGTCGACTACATCTTCCATAATGCTTTTACAGTTTTAACGCTGGCAAAGCATCAAGGGAGTTGTAGTCCACTACGCCTGGAGTACCAAAGGTTGCCTGCCTCTGTATAGTCAATAGTCATACACAGCGTTCACTCACCACGCAGAAATCAAGTAGGTGAAGGGTTTATGTTTTACAAAAATATATGAACAAATTATCCATTTTATTTTTGGCCAGGAATAAATCTATTTTTAATCTAAACTCAACATATAACATAGGCAGATCACTAACTACACAATGTGAGGACACGTCCCCTGCGCCCAAGCCTTTACTCTTGTTCCGCATCTTGCATCACTGACAGGGTCATGTCACAAACATCACTCCTTTGACAGGGAGATTACAGAGCGCTGGTGATGCAATAACACGGCACAATCAGAGCATTAAGTACACGGTCTGTGCTGTAAGCAGAGTGTGCCACCAAGTTCAAGCCTTACACAATCTGATAAAATGTTATTTAAACCCTCCAGTCTGACACGTGTAAATCACATTGCATTCTGCTATACGATGGAATACATTTTACCTCTGACACACATCAGTGTTTGTCTTTCATTCAAATGTTTAAAGGGACAATCTAAGGTGGAAGTGACTACAATTTAAATGCAATATATTAAAAATATATACATGCTTACCATTACATTTCCCAAAGTTACTGCACTTGCAAAGAAAAAGCTGTAGCAGTGTACAGGCCCGTTCCAGGTCATGAGGAGGCCCCACTGTATAGGTGCTTGCCATTCTGGTCTCCGAGGTCCAATCTCATACCATAAACCTATGTTAGAGTTATGTTGGAGTTTAAGGGTTATGTAGTTCAGTCGCAGTTCACACAGGATAAGTGAGTGCTCACTAGGTAAATAGCGTTGGTAGACATCACTGTAGGTAGGGAAAGTTACTATACAATTAGCATACAGTGTGGGGGGGGGGGGGGAGTATTTGATTTTAAACGTTTGCCCACTGACAAAGAAATAATCAGTCTATAATTTTAATGGTAGGTGTATTTTAACAAAGAGACAGAATAACAAAATAAATAATAATGAAAAATGCATGTCAAAGTTATAAATTGATTTGTATGTCAATGAGTTAAATAAGTATTTGATCCCCTATCAATCAGCAAGATTTCTGGCTCCCAGGTGCCTTTTATACAGGTAACGAGCTGAGATTAGAAGCACAGTCTTAAAGGGAGTGCTCCTAATCTCGGCTCGTTACCTGTTTAAAAGACATCTATCCTCAAAAGCAATCAGATTCCAAACTCCCCACAATGGCCAAGACCAAAAGAGCTGTCCAAGCATGTCAATGACAAGATTGTAGACCTAGACAAGGCTGGAATGGGCTACAAGATCATTGCCAAGCAGCTTGATGAGAAGGTGACAGATTATTCGCAAATGGAATAACTGAAATAACTGTCGGTCTCCCTCGGTCTGGTGCTTCATGCAAGATCTCACCTAGTGGAGTTTCAATGATCATAAGAAAGGTGAGGAATCAGCTCAGAACTACACGGGAGGATCTTGTTAATGCTCTTAAGGCAGCTGGGACCATAGTCACCAAGAAAACAAATGGTAACACACTATGCCATGAAGGACTGAAATCCTGCAGTGCCCGCAAGATCCCCCTGCTCAAGAAAGCACATGTACAGGCCCGTCTGAAGTTTGCAAATGAACATCTAAATGATTCAGAGGAAAACTGGGTGAAAGTGTTGTGGTCAGATGAGACCAAAATCTAGCTCTTTGGCATCAACTGAACGCGTCATGTTTGGAGGAGGAGGAATGCTGCCTATGACCCAAAGAACACCAAACATTTTCTGCTAAGGGGACAGGACAACTGCATCACATCAAAAGGACGATGGATGTACCATCAAATCTTGGGTTAGAACCTCCTTCCCTCAGCCAGGGCATTGAAAGTGGGTCGTGGATTCCAGCATAACAATGACCCAAAACACAGCCAAGGCAACAAAGGAGTGACTCAAGACGAAGCACATTAAAGGACCACTATAGGCACCCAGACCACTTCAGCTTAATGAAGTGGTCTGGGTGCCAGGTCCAGCAAAGATTAACCCTTTTTTCTATAAACATAGCAGTTTCGGAGAAACTGCTATGTTTATATTTGGGTTAATCCAGCCTCTAGTGGCTGTCTCATTGACAGCCGCTAGAGGCGCTTGCGTACTTCTCACTGTGAAAATCACAGTGAGAAGAGGCCAGCGTCCATAGGAAAGCATTGAGAATGCTTTCCTATGGACTGACTGAATGCGCGCGGCTCTTGCATTCAGCCGAAAAGGAGGAGAGGAGGAGGAGAGCTCCCTGCCCGGCGCTGGAGAAAGAGGTAAGTTTAACCCTTTCCTCTCCATCCAGCCCGGCGGGAGGGGGAACCTGAGGGTGGGGGCACCCTCAGGGCACTATAGTGCCAGGAAAACGAGTATGTTTTCCTGGCACTATAGTGGTCCTTTAAGATCCTGGAGTGGCCTAACCAGTCTCCAGACCTTAATCCCATAGAAAATCTGTGGAGGGAGCTGAAAGGAGAGGATCTGCAAAGAGGAATGGGACAAAATCCCAAAAATCTACTCAAGCTGCTGGATAAAGAAGTCCAGAAGCCAGAATAAAAACTGGAACTTAAATGCCATTCGAATTATATGTAAAACCAGGAAATGCTATGTGCAAGAAAGTACATAACGTGTGCCCCCTCCTAAGTATCAGAAACAATTAAAAAAATTAAATGAAGCCTGCAGGCTATGCTCCTAAATCATTGGTCCGTGAGTATAATTATACTAATCTAACAGACACCTGACTTTAATGTCCTTGGGTTAGGTTAATGTCTGAATATGATAATTAAATATACTCCAAACGGACCACTAGTACCAGTCCTAAATTACCAAGAAACCTAGTGCCTGATAGGTAATAAATCGCTTTGTCGATATTGCTCTGTATAAATGAGGTGCTTCCCTGCGTCAGAAGCTCAAAGTCAATCTAAGAAATGTGACTACATGCTAGTTCATTAGTTTGCAGTGCAAATACAATGTTAATGGATTGCTACTGTATAAAGTCAATAGCTAGACATATAGAACACATATAAATGTAACTAGTAGGTTGTGTTGCAAAAATAGTGAGACCTTAAATTCCAAGTCTGCAATCCTTCCTATTACTAATGGGTAGACCTCAGAGAATCCTCAATTCAGGCAAAGGAGCACTACTCAGGCACCGAAACGCGCGTCGGGTTCTTTCTTTTCACTTCATTTCTCACAGGGCACTATCACCATGTGCAGGCAACCAACATTCTAAGTATGGTTCTGCACATTAGCACTATGTAATTTTTTTCTTATTTTTCTTTACCTCCTTAGCAGTCCTATACTTTGCCTGAATAGAGGATGCTCTGAGGTCTACCCATAATATAATTAAATAAATAATAAATAAATAAATATAAATAATTAGTAGAAGAGATTTTGAAGTGTCAAAAGAAAAATAGAGAAACGGTATAAAAGGGTCTATCACCAAGGAAACCAATGGAACATTTATGTCAATACCATCTGTTTCCATGGTGACAATTTTTATTTTCTTCTTTTTAAGACACCACAGTGCCACCATTTTCTATTCGCAACACTTTCATAGTTTGATTTTATCAGAACTTTATTATTTATTGTATTTATTGTAATTATACAATGCCAACTTATTCCACAGTGCTTTACATTATAATAAATGGGTGAAAATTAAGAATAAATGAGGCAATTACAAAATGTTGATGAGGACCCTGCTCAAACCAGCTTAGAATTTAGAGGTATTCAAAAGCACACAGCGATAAAACAGTATTTATTTCAGATACAAAGTTTAGTGGTGTCTAATTATTAATTTGTTTGCCCAGTCATTACACCACACTTGGGGCAATAGTGCAAAGATCCTTGGAAGCCATAGTCTATTTAACACACAATGTTTACTTACTAACAGTGGCTCAGACAGGTTACACAATCATACATCAATGGTTCAATAAAGGAAAACAAACATTCCCCCTCGCCCTCAAAAATGTGTTTTGGCAGTATAGTATATAATAGTAGGCAACTATAAATAAGCCAGTATAGTATATAATAGTAGGTAACTATAAATAAGCCGGTATATTATATAATAGTAGGTAGCTATAAATAAGCCAGTATAGTATATAATAGTAGGTTACTGTAAATAAGCCGGTATAGTATATAATAGTAGTTAACTATAAATAAGCCAGTGTAGTATATAATAGTAGGTAACTGTAAATAAGCCAGTATAGTATATAATAGTAGGTAACTGTAAATAAGCCAGTATAGTATATAATAGTAGGTAACTATAAATAAGCCAGTATAGTATATAATAGTAGGTAACTATAAATAAGCCAGTATAGTATATAATAGTAGGTAGCTATAAATAAGCCAGTATAGTATATAATAGTAGGTAACTATAAATAAGCCGGTATAGTATATAATAGTAGGTAACTGTAAATAAGCCAGTATAGTATATAATAGTAGGTAACTGTAAATAAGCCAGTATAGTATATAATAGTAGGTAGCTATAAGTAAGCCAGTATAGTATATAATAGTAGGTAACTGTAAATAAGCCAGTATAGTATATAATAGTAGGTAACTATAAATAAGCCAGTATAGTATATAATAGTAGGTAGCTATAAGTAAGCCAGTATAGTATATAATAGTAGGTAACTATAAATAAGCCAGTATAGTATATAATAGTAGGTAACTATAAATAAGCCGGTATAGTATATAATAGTAGGTAGCTATAAATAAGCCAGTATAGTATATAATAGTAGGTTACTGTAAATAAGCCGGTATAGTATATAATAGTAGTTAACTATAAATAAGCCAGTATAGTATATAATAGTAGGTAACTGTAAATAAGCCAGTATAGTATATAATAGTAGGTAACTATAAATAAGCCAGTATAGTATATAATAGTAGGTAGCTATAAATAAGCCAGAATAGTATATAATAGTAGGTAACTATAAATAAGCCGGTATAGTATATAATAGTAGGTAACTGTAAATAAGCCAGTATAGTATATAATAGTAGGTAACTGTAAATAAGCCAGTATAGTATATAATAGTAGGTAGCTATAAGTAAGCCAGTATAGTATATAATAGTAGGTAACTGTAAATAAGCCAGTATAGTATATAATAGTAGGTAGCTATAAGTAAGCCAGTATAGTATATAATAGTAGGTAACTGTAAATAAGCCAGTATAGTATATAATAGTAGGTAACTATAAATAAGCCGGTATAGTATATAATAGTAGGTAACTATAAATAAGCCGGTATAGTATATAATAGTAGGTAACTATAAATAAGCCGGTATAGTATATAATAGTAGGCAACTATAAATAAGCCAGTATAGTATATAATAGTAGGTAGCTATAAATAAGCCAGTATAGTATATAATAGTAGGTAACTATAAATAAGCCGGTATAGTATATAATAGTAGGTAACTGTAAATAAGCCAGTATAGTATATAATAGTAGGTAACTGTAAATAAGCCAGTATAGTATATAATAGTAGGTAGCTATAAGTAAGCCAGTATAGTATATAATAGTAGGTAACTGTAAATAAGCCAGTATAGTATATAATAGTAGGTAGCTATAAGTAAGCCAGTATAGTATATAATAGTAGGTAACTGTAAATAAGCCAGTATAGTATATAATAGTAGGTAACTATAAATAAGCCGGTATAGTATATAATAGTAGGTAACTATAAATAAGCCGGTATAGTACATAATAGTAGGTAGCTATAAATAAGCCAGTATAGTATATAATAGTAGGTAGCTATAAATAAGCCAGTATAGTATATAATAGTAGGTAACTATAAATAAGCCGGTATAGTATATAATAGTAGGTAGCTATAAATAAGCCAGTATAGTATATAATAGTAGGTAGCTATAAGTAAGCCAGTATAGTATATAATAGTAGGTAACTGTAAATAAGCCAGTATAGTATATAATAGTAGGTAGCTATAAGTAAGCCAGTATAGTATATAATAGTAGGTAACTGTAAATAAGCCAGTATAGTATATAATAGTAGGTAACTATAAATAAGCCAGTATAGTATATAATAGTAGGTAGCTATAAATAAGCCAGTATAGTATATAATAGTAGGTAACTATAAATAAGCCGGTATAGTATATAATAGTAGGTAGCTATAAATAAGCCAGTATAGTATATAATAGTAGTTAACTATAAATAAGCCAGTATAGTATATAATAGTAGGTAGCTATAAATAAGCCAGTATAGTATATAATAGTAGGTAGCTATAAATAAGCCAGTATAGTATATAATAGTAGGTAACTATAAATAAGCCAGTATAGTATATAATAGTAGGTAACTGTAAATAAGCCAGTATAGTATATAATAGTAGGTAACTATAAATAAGCCGGTATAGTATATAATAGTAGGTAACTATAAATAAGCCAGTATAGTATATAATAGTAGTTAACTATAAATAAGCCAGTATAGTATATAATAGTAGGTAGCTATAAATAAGCCAGTATAGTATATAATAGTAGGTAGCTATAAATAAGCCAGTATAGTATATAATAGTAGGTAGCTATAAATAAGCCAGTATGGTATATAATAGTAGGTAGCTATAAATAAGCCAGTATAGTATATAATAGTAGGTAGCTATAAATAAGCCAGTATAGTATATAATAGTAGGTAGCTATAAATAAGCCAGTATAGTATATAATAGTAGTTAACTATAAATAAGCCAGTATAGTATATAATAGTAGGTAGCTATAAGTAAGCCAGTATAGTATATAATAGGTAGCTATAAATAAGCCAGTATAGTATATAATAGTAGGTAACTATAAATAAGCCAGTATAGTATATAATAGTAGGTAGCTATAAATAAGCCAGTATAGTATATAATAGTAGGTAGCTATAAATAAGCCAGTATAGTATATAATAGTAGGTAGCTATAAATAAGCCAGTATAGTATATAATAGTAGTTAACTATAAATAAGCCAGTATAGTATATAATAGTAGGTAGCTATAAATAAGCCAGTATAGTATATAATAGTAGGTAGCTATAAATAAGCCAGTATAGTATATAATAGTAGGTAGCTATAAATAAGCCAGTATAGTATATAATAGTAGGTAACTATAAATAAGCCAGTATAGTATATAATAGTAGGTAGCTATAAATAAGCCAGTATAGTATATAATAGTAGGTAGCTATAAATAAGCCAGTATAGTATATAATAGTAGGTAGCTATAAATAAGCCAGTATAGTATATAATAGTAGGTAGCTATAAATAAGCCAGTATAGTATATAATAGTAGGTTGCTATAAATAAGCCGGTATAGTATATAATAGTAGGTAGCTATAAATAAGCCAGTATAGTATATAATAGTAGGTAACTATAAATAAGCCAGTATAGTATATAATAGTAGGTAACTATAATTAAGCCAGTATAGTATATAATAGTAGGTAACTATAAATAAGCCAGTATAGTATATAATAGTAGGTAACTATAAATAAGCCAGTATAGTATATAATAGTAGGTAACTGTAAATAAGCCAGTATAGTATATAATAGTAGGTAGCTATAAGTAAGCCAGTATAGTATATAATAGTAGGTAACTGTAAATAAGCCAGTATAGTATATAATAGTAGGTAACTATAAATAAGCCAGTATAGTATATAATAGTAGGTAGCTATAAATAAGCCAGTATAGTATATAATAGTAGGTAACTATAAATAAGCCGGTATAGTATATAATAGTAGGTAGCTATAAATAAGCCAGTATAGTATATAATAGTAGTTAACTATAAATAAGCCAGTATAGTATATAATAGTAGGTAGCTATAAATAAGCCAGTATAGTATATAATAGTAGGTAGCTATAAATAAGCCAGTATAGTATATAATAGTAGGTAACTATAAATAAGCCAGTATAGTATATAATAGTAGGTAACTGTAAATAAGCCAGTATAGTATATAATAGTAGGTAACTATAAATAAGCCGGTATAGTATATAATAGTAGGTAACTATAAATAAGCCGGTATAGTATATAAGAGTAGGTAGCTATAAATAAGCCAGTATAGTATATAATAGTAGTTAACTATAAATAAGCCAGTATAGTATATAATAGTAGGTAGCTATAAATAAGCCAGTATAGTATATAATAGTAGGTAGCTATAAATAAGCCAGTATAGTATATAATAGTAGGTAGCTATAAATAAGCCAGTATGGTATATAATAGTAGGTAGCTATAAATAAGCCAGTATAGTATATAATAGTAGGTAGCTATAAATAAGCCAGTATAGTATATAATAGTAGGTAGCTATAAATAAGCCAGTATAGTATATAATAGTAGGTAGCTATAAATAAGCCAGTATAGTATATAATAGTAGTTAACTATAAATAAGCCAGTATAGTATATAATAGTAGGTAGCTATAAGTAAGCCAGTATAGTATATAATAGTAGGTAGCTATAAATAAGCCAGTATAGTATATAATAGTAGGTAACTATAAATAAGCCAGTATAGTATATAATAGTAGGTAGCTATAAATAAGCCAGTATAGTATATAATAGTAGGTAGCTATAAATAAGCCAGTATAGTATATAATAGTAGGTAGCTATAAATAAGCCAGTATAGTATATAATAGTAGTTAACTATAAATAAGCCAGTATAGTATATAATAGTAGGTAGCTATAAATAAGCCAGTATAGTATATAATAGTAGGTAGCTATAAATAAGCCAGTATAGTATATAATAGTAGGTAGCTATAAATAAGCCAGTATAGTATATAATAGTAGGTAACTATAAATAAGCCAGTATAGTATATAATAGTAGGTAGCTATAAATAAGCCAGTATAGTATATAATAGTAGGTAGCTATAAATAAGCCAGTATAGTATATAATAGTAGGTAGCTATAAATAAGCCAGTATAGTATATAATAGTAGGTTGCTATAAATAAGCCGGTATAGTATATAATAGTAGGTAGCTATAAATAAGCCAGTATAGTATATAATAGTAGGTAGCTATAAATAAGCCAGTATAGTATATAATAGTAGGTAGCTATAAGTAAGCCAGTATAGTATATAATAGTAGGTAACTATAAATAAGCCAGTATAGTATATAATAGTAGGTAACTATAAATAAGCCAGTATAGTATATAATAGTAGGTAGCTATAAATAAGCCAGTATAGTATATAATAGTAGGTAGCTATAAATAAGCCAGTATAGTATATAATAGTAGGTAACTATAAATAAGCCAGTATAGTATATAATAGTAGGTAGCTATAAATAAGCCAGTATAGTATATAATAGTAGGTAGCTATAAATAAGCCAGTATAGTATATAATAGTAGGTAACTATAAATAAGCCAGTATAGTATATAATAGTAGGTAACTATAAATAAGCCGGTATAGTATATAATAGTAGGTAGCTATAAGTAAGCCAGTATAGTATATAATAGTAGGTAGCTATAAGTAAGCCAGTATAGTATATAATAGTAGGTAACTATAAATAAGCCAGTATAGTATATAATAGTAGGTAACTATAAATAAGCCAGTATAGTATATAATAGTAGGTAACTATAAATAAGCCAGTATAGTATATAATAGTAGGCAACTATAAATAAGCCAGTATAGTATATAATAGTAGGTAGCTATAAGTAAGCCAGTATAGTATATAATAGTAGGTAGCTATAAATAAGCCAGTATAGTATATAATAGTAGGTAACTATAAATAAGCCAGTATAGTATATAATAGTAGGTAACTATAAATAAGCCAGTATCGTATATAATAGTAGGTAACTGTAAATAAGCCAGTATCGTATATAATAGTAGGTAGCTATAAATAAGCCAGTATAGTATATAATAGTAGGCAACTATAAATAAGCCAGTATAGTATATAATAGTAGGCAACTATAATTAAGCCAGTATAGTATATAATAGTAGGTAACTGTAAATAAGCCAGTATCGTATATAATAGTAGGTAACTGTAAATAAGCCAGTATCGTATATAATAGTAGGTAGCTATAAATAAGCCAGTATAGTATATAATAGTAGGCAACTATAAATAAGCCAGTATAGTATATAATAGTAGGCAACTATAATTAAGCCAGTATAGTATATAATAGTAGGTAACTGTAAATAAGCCAGTATAGTATATAATAGTAGGTAACTATAAATAAGCCAGTATAGTATATAATAGTAGGTAGCTATAAGTAAGCCAGTATAGTATATAATAGTAGGTAACTATAAATAAGCCAGTATAGTATATAATAGTAGGCAACTATAATTAAGCCAGTATAGTATATAATAGTAGGCAACTATAATTAAGCCAGTATAGTATATAATAGTAGGTAACTGTAAATAAGCCAGTATAGTATATAATAGTAGGTAACTGTAAATAAGCCAGTATAGTATATAATAGTAGGCAACTATAAATAAGCCAGTATAGTATATAATAGTAGGCAACTATAATTAAGCCAGTATAGTATATAATAGTAGGCAACTATAATTAAGCCAGTATAGTATATAATAGTAGGTAACTGTAAATAAGCCAGTATAGTATATAATAGTAGGTAACTATAAATAAGCCAGTATAGTATATAATAGTAGGTAGCTATAAGTAAGCCAGTATAGTATATAATAGTAGGTAACTATAAATAAGCCAGTATAGTATATAATAGTAGGTAACTATAATTAAGCCAGTATAGTATATAATAGTAGGTAACTATAAATAAGCCAGTATAGTATATAATAGTAGGTAACTATAAATAAGCCAGTATAGTATATAATATTAGGTAACTATAATTAAGCCAGTATAGTATATAATAGTAGGTAACTATAATTAAGCCAGTATAGTATATAATAGTAGGTAACTATAAATAAGCCAGTATAGTATATAATAGTAGGTAACTATAATTAAGCCAGTATAGTATATAATAGTAGGTAACTATAAATAAGCCAGTATAGTATATAATAGTAGGTAACTATAAATAAGCCAGTATAGTATATAATAGTAGGTAACTATAATTAAGCCAGTATAGTATATAATAGTAGGTAGCTATAAGTAAGCCAGTATAGTATATAATAGTAGGCAACTATAAATAAGCCAGTATAGTATATAATAGTAGGCAACTATAAATAAGCCAGTATAGTATATAATAGTAGGTAGCTATAAGTAAGCCAGTATAGTATATAATAGTAGGTAGCTATAAGTAAGCCAGTATAGTATATAATAGTAGGTAACTATAAATAAGCCAGTATAGTATATAATAGTAGGTAACTATAAATAAGCCAGTATAGTATATAATAGTAGGTAGCTATAAGTAAGCCAGTATAGTATATAATAGTAGGTAGCTATAAGTAAGCCAGTATAGTATATAATAGTAGGTAACTATAAATAAGCCAGTATAGTATATAATAGTAGGTAACTATAAATAAGCCAGTATAGTATATAATAGTAGGTAACTATAAATAAGCCAGTATAGTATATAATAGTAGGTAGCTATAAGTAAGCCAGTATAGTATATAATAGTAGGTAGCTATAAGTAAGCCAGTATAGTATATAATAGTAGGTAACTATAAATAAGCCAGTATAGTATATAATAGTAGGTAGCTATAAATAAGCCAGTATAGTATATAATAGTAGGTAACTATAAATAAGCCAGTATAGTATATAATAGTAGGTAGCTATAAGTAAGCCAGTATAGTATATAATAGTAGGTAGCTATAAGTAAGCCAGTATAGTATATAATAGTAGGTAACTATAAATAAGCCAGTATAGTATATAATAGTAGGTAGCTATAAATAAGCCAGTATAGTATATAATATTAGGTAACTATAAATAAGTCAGTATAGTATATAATAGTAGATACATGTGTGCTCGTAGTCACCTATAGGATAAGGCAGACATGCTCTAGCAGAGTGTTCTTGTCACTTCCATTAGCACAGTGGAGCCAACAGAATGAGAAAGAAAGCCATCCTATGGCTATGCGACAGCCAGGGAGGTGTTTCTTGATTGACTTATAAAAGTACCAACTTCTCATAGAAATCAGCACGTTTATAACCTGCCATTAAAATGAGACACTCCATAGGCAACAAGCACGTCAGCTAATTTAAGTTCTCTGTGTGTGTGGAGTGGTCCCTGAAATATATGGAGATGACAAGATAGGTGTGAGGGATGGGGAGGGGGGAAATGGAAGGAAGCAGGTGCTACCAAGGACAGGTAAAATGGGAGCCCTGTGGACACGTGTGCTCATAGTCACCTATAGGATAAGGCAGACATGCTCTAGCAGAGTGTTCTTGTCACTTCCATTAGCACAGTGAAGCCAACGGAATGAGAAAGAGAGCCTCATATGGCTATGTGACAGCTAGGGAGGTGTTTCTTGATTGACTTATAAAAGTACCAACTTCTCAAAGAAATCAGCACGTTTATAACCTGCCATTAAAATGAGACACTCCATAGGCAACAAGCACTTCAGCTAATTGAAGTGCTCTGTGTGTGTGTGGAGTGGTCCTTGAAATATATAGAGATGACAAGACAGGTTTGGGGGGGGGGGGGAATGCTCAAGCATTAAGACATTAAATCATGACAGACTACTCAGATAAGCATGCTGTTCGATCAACTTATATTTTAAAATTAGCCTCAAAGAATGAGGAGAAAGGGCAAAAACTCAAAAAGCTGGGCGTTCAATGGGTACTAGCTCACTTATGCAATTACAGATAAAATGGTCTGGGTGTGCAGCATTTTTCAGGTAGAGTCAATTTACCAACAATTGGACGTAGACGGTCGTTTTGGGTAGGACCTGACCTATTTCTGTTCTCTCTGCAATAGCACAAGTTACCTAAAACTAGATTGAGACCTGAGCTGGGACCCACTACAGGACAAACCATTTAAGTGGTTTTCCATTCTCCGTGATCTGTTTTAGTTCCAAGATGGTCACCTAGAAACAGAAAAACTACCAGAGTACTCTGTAAGGCATAATTGTAGCAAAACATACAATATCTTGTTTACCAGTATAAATAGAACTTCAAGCAAATTTATAATGTCTGTTGACATCAGTTAAGAGGTTCCTTAATTTTGCTAGGCCTATGACATGCTTGGGAAAGTAAATTCTTGGTGAAGGAAATTTTGAAGGGGCATGCACCACTTGACAATTCCATTATTTTTTTCTTAACCCCTTCCCGCCGGATTTTATTTTATTGAGTTGATAAGCAACTATAATATCAAGATAACAAAAATAAACAAAACGTAAGCAAACGAAACAAGTATCAACCAGCAAATAATATAGAAGCTTACATCAGCAAAAAAAGAAATAAAACCAGAAACTGAACATAACCCGGAAAACAGGGGGGAGCAACGAAAAGGCGGGCTCCATTTCATTCATGAAGAACTGGGGGGACTCCATTATGTCATAGATAAACCTGGGAGGGGAGATAGAATGGGTGCTCCATTATGTTCATGGAGAAAACCTGGGGGGTGGGGTGGAGATAACATTATGTTCATGGAGCAAAGGGGTCTACATAACAAAATAAACACAATAAGGTAGGAAGGGGAGAGGGGGGGGGGGGGAGGAACCCATCTGACCTGGTGTCCACATACAGACACCCCTAACCAGAGGAGGAGGGAACACAAAAACACAAACACCAATCTATTTCCTCTTATCAAAACAAACATTCCCTTATAACCCACCACCCAAAAGTAAATCCGGTGTCCACCCATTCACAAACCCAAAATTGTCTTCACAAATCCACCACCCTCAAAGAGTCCATCCCTCCGTCCAATAACACACACACACAACCCACCACCCTCAAAGAGTCCATCCCTCTGTCCAATAACATCCAGTATCCCACCCCCCACCAAAAAACTAAAATCCACAAAGTCAACATAATAAGAAAACCCACCCCCCACCAAAACAACCCAAACAATACAGTAATAAACCAACCCACTCAGAAACAGCAGAACACCATCCACACCCGCACAATGAATCACCCACATAACCACAACAATAACCATAACAAAAACACTACAAACCTATGCAGAAGATCGGTACTCATCTACACAGCTGTGGCAGCCTTCCTTGAAAACAAAACCAGTCTCAATGTCTAAGGGGCCCTCCTTTTTCTTGCAACTGGGAAAGGGATTACCACCCGAGGTGAGTGGTAATATCCGTGATCCCTCTCTCTTACAAGGGAGGCGTACCTGTCATACTGGTAACTCCTCATCAAGGCCTTGACCGCCGAAATGTCCTCTGGGTCACCTCTCTGAGAGATCAAGATGTCCAACTTCCCAAGTAAGCTCAGGTAAATCTTGTACCTAGTGGACTGCATGTTTCGGGTGAGATTGCAAAACAAGTTCTGCGTCCTAGCCTTCACCATCTCCCACCACTCAGACTTCGTTTGGCGTAAGTCGGGCAATGTCATCTGATCATGAAAGAATTCCTTGAAGGCTTGCTGAACCCTCTGTTCCACCAGGAGGTCTGAATTGAGCCGCCAGGTCCCTCTACCTTCAGATGGGGTGCCGCGGACGTTCAACTCACAAGATTAAACATGATGGTCGGAAAACTCCACCGGCTTAAACACAGGTGCCGCCACCCGGAAATTCTCCTTAACAAAAAAAAACAAAAAAAAAAACACCTGTCTATCCTACTCTGGCAGCTACCTCGGTGATAAGTCTACCTACCCGTGAGATTGGGAGCGTGGTGAAGGTACATATCTACCAATCCAGCCTGACTAACCATCTACTTAAGAAAAATAGTCGTATCCAAGCCTCTGAATGGCGCCTCCCCTGTCTTGAGGCCTAGTTAAGGTGTTGAAATCACCGCCAAACAGGATTTGTTTGGATGTATAGAGGTAAGGCTCTATCTCACTAAACAGGAATTTCCTCTCCCACTTGGTTTGGGGGCCATAGATGTTGAGAATCCTGAGAGGTTGCCAGCCAAGTGAGACGTCTAAAACCACACAAAGTTCTTTTTGCAGCTCAATGACCCTGTTAATGTGAACATCAACTTCCTTAAATTGGATGGCAATTCCCCCATATCTCTCTGTAGCCAGAGAGAAGTAGGAGGGCCCCCATCTCCAGTCCCGCTTCGCAGCATGCAGGGCCATAAGGGTTTCCAGCCGGGTCTCCTGTACTAAGATGACATTGTACGGAGCCCGGCTGAGGTGGTCGTAAACCAAGAATCTGGCCCTGCTGGACAAAATGCTATTAAAATTCACTGTAGCCACAGAGAGCATAGAGCATAGAAAACATCGCCATAAGGGAATTTAAGCATAAGGAGACTTTCCCTTTCTTCTATTATCCCCCTCCTCCTACCTGTAATGCCTGTACGATCCGCACTTATGGCATACTCAAGGCTGACTAGGGTAAAAACATGACATCTCCATACCATGATATCCGCTTTGGAAAGAAATCATTCCTCACTAGGAAGGTGACCTTCTTAAGACCTTGGCGAGAAATGGGGACAGCGGCGAATCCAGCCCACTTTGAGCCCTGTGCGGACCTGGCCGCTTCCCATCCAGCCCAGAAACGATCCAGGAGCTGCAACGTCACAAAACAAGAACTCACGGGTTCCCGAGGCGTGGATGAGAGTGTATAGATCTACGGGAGCAAACCTCATATCCCTTAAGCAGTCCACCAGCCACCTTCTGTCAGGCACCTAGGTCTCGCCCCCACAGACGAACCGTACCACGAACCTGAGGACGCGCGGCAAGCCCGCCAGCGGTAAAGCGAGGTGGCCCAGCTGCCCAAGCATTGGGCGCACTGAGACGTGCCACCTGGGAAAGGTGGGGGAGGCTGACTCCAGTGGCAGGACCAGCAGAGGCCTCGGTCAGTGTGGCACCCCGGGCAACCTGGGAGTGCCTAGTGACAGGGGAAACAACCTGTCAACCAACAACTCCCACCCCCAAAACACCAACACTTGAAACAACAGCGGTACCCTTAGCAAGGGTGCCCACAACCTAGGTACCCATAACAGAACCAGGGGGACCAGGAAAGGAAACCAGCGAGGGGGGAAGAGGAACCAGGGGAACCTGTGAGAGGGACAGAGGAACCAGGGGGACCAGCAAGGGGGGCAAAGGAACCAGCTTTGAGGGGTTTGGCAGAGGGTACCCTTTGGGGTGGGTGAATCTGAGGGGCAGAGAGAGGTGGTGCAGACTGTCTGTGGACCGTACCAACCTCCCTAACCAGGTCAGTGGGTTCAAACATACACACATTAGTACCACCTGCACTCCCATCACCCTCAGGCATCCCAGAACCACCAGCGAGGCCAGACAAAAGGGTGTCTTACCTTCACCGGCGGTTCTGTCAAGTTGGACTGCTGGCTGGGCATGATGGGAGGGCACTACCCGCAGCCATTGCTGAAAGGGAAACAGACAGGGGAGTAGATGACAGACTAACAGAGGAACAGAACAGGGAAGTAGGCAGAGGACCTACCAGAGGAACAGAGGGGGGGGGGGGGGCATCATCCTGCTCCTTCAGGGCTGCATTGCTCCAGCAGCCCTTGCAGCCTTCATGGAAGGTCCAGCAGTACCACTTTTCCCTCCTTTGGACTGCGCTGACGTAGCAGCGGAAGCAGCCCTCCTGGAAGGTCCAGTTGCACCACCTTTCCTCCCAACAGGCTGCACGGTACCAGAAACTGCGGCAGCTCTTTTCACTGAACACTCTGCTCCTTCCCGCTCCAGGCTGAATCCTGCGCTGCCAGTCGCACCAGGGGGACCAGCAGCGGACACAACAGGAGGAACGTCAGAAGGAGGGGAGGGCGGTGGGAGACCCAGAGACATCAGCAGAGGAAGGGTGGGCAGACTCCTGAGGCACACAGGCGTTGTCACCTTTGGGGGTAGTATTCCTGGCCCCAAGAGCCTGCAAAGATGGGAACTCCTGCTCTCAGAAGACAAACTGAGGGGGTAAACTCACCATCCTCCGTGGATCCAGACAGGGGTCTCAGACTGGCGCTGGGCAATGTTTTTCTTCTCTTTTTCTGTCCAACAGAGCCCTCCCCAAGTTCATCACCAAACTTGATGAGAGACTCCTTGATCAGTCCTCGACACCTGTCATGCCCGACATTCAGCCTCCACTCTTCTCCCTTCTCCCTTCTGGTCTTCCCACTGCGCTTCACTCCTTCTCCCTCCGGCCTTCCTCTCTGTGCCCGCTGCAGGTGACGCTGTGCCCCCTGATGCGGCTGAGGGAGAGGGACGCTTTGCCCTGGGCGAGGGATGGAGTCAGCCTCCGACTCCAGACTAGACTCCTCGCCAGGGGACATCCCTCCTAACCTCCAGAGCCCTCTGCCTACGTGTCTTCACAGCAGCCTTAGAATGCTGCTGCAGGACGGACCTAAGACTCCACTCTGTAAGCCAAATGCTGCTCCTCCAATTTCTTCTGGCTGATGATGGCCCTCATAGGGCCTTGCTTGTGACTTGAGGCCCTGTTGGACTTCTCCCTCTGTTCTCAGAGTTCTGCCTGGACCCCAGCAAGGCTGGAGTTTGCCCTTAGCGTGCTGGGCCTTCAGCAGTCCCTGGAGTCTGTCAGAAGGCAGCTCCCTGAATGCCCTAGCCATCACCCAGTCACCCTTCGCCACCTCAGCATAGGTGAGGGAGGCCTGAGGGGCATCGGTAGTACTTACCTCCTAAGGAAGGGGGGGGTTTCGTAAACCAACTCCTAGGGACCCTCTCCGATGTCGGTCTTGATGGAGACCGCCGCTCCCTGGGGGACCCCCCCACTCCCTTCTTCCAGGCAGCTACCTTAGAAGCCATTACCCCGCCAGTTCTTCCAGTAGGGACACTTGTTTCCTCACCTGCCTGGAGAGGGCCTGGTGTTCTGTCCATGACAGGCTCACAGTAGCAGGTCTTCTCTCCCCAAAGGCCAGACCCCCCTGAAGCTCCTCCAGCCTGACCTTTCATCCCCAGGCCAGGGAGGAAGGCCCGAAAGCCATGTTAAACTAGGCCCAAGCAGAACCCCCTTGTCCAGCAAATCATCTGCCCAAAAACAAAGAGGGAAAAACAAACAAAATCCAGCCGACGCCCAAAACCTCCAGCAGGAGCTTGATGCAGCAACCACCTCACACCTTCCAGCCCCCAGTGGATGTGCTGTACTCAGACGACATAGCTGAAAAACATATGAAGTATTATACAGTCGTAGCACGCATAAGGTTTGCAAAATATACTGTGCAAACTCACGGTGTGTCAAAAAGGCATTTAAGGGGGCCTAACCGCTAAAGCGAGAAGACGCTAATCTGTGCAGTTCCTGTTTTATAACGCAATTTAAACGGTTTCCAGACATCAAAAAGGGACCTAATCGGTGCAAAAAGGCCGCCAGGTGAAAGGTGACAGGGAGAGGCACAGGATGGTGCCACACAGGCAACTTTTTCAGTGCAACTCACCCGCTCCTCCTGCAGGGCCTACACGCGAGATCGGTGGGAGGGAGACGGCCGCTCCCCCATTGACATACACGGCGGACAGACTGAAACGAGGCCCTTGTTCCCCCCCCTCTGGACCGGTGGGGCTCATCCCGGTCGATCAGGAGACCTGGGCACAACCTGGCGAAAGCGCTATGACGACCACTGGACCTGATTTAAGCATGACTGCACACAAAATGGCGGAGACAATGAGCTCAACCAGCACTCGAGGCGAGCAGACAGAGGCAGAGAATCGACTGGACAAAGCCTTTCAAACCTTCTGGGAGAAGATGGTAGCTCTTCTGTCCCCAAAAACCCAAGAGAAAGGGCCTGACATCCTGCCGCGCAATCCCACAAGCATACCCAAACGGAAGACCACGCAGAAACCTCTAACATTGAAAAAACTGAGCCGGCGGGAACCCACCACGAGGCAGGGGAGCAAGAGGGCAGCTCCCTGGAACCCGAAAGAATCCATACCGAGGCGAATCAGCTTATTCACCCGTCACCCTGGAGCTCCCAGATACCGGCTGAAAGCACGCAATGCTCCAGCGAGATCCCCCTGCTACAGACCAAACGGCAAAAGGAGACTGCGACCGAGCAGATGGCACCTGAGGGAGTGCCCCACGAGCTCCGAACCAAACACCACTCTGCTCCAGCCCATGCCCGTCGGTCAGCAACAACGATGGCCGGAACACACCAGGACACGGACTCTCATTGAAGTACCAGGGGGAAACCTAAGTATACAGAGAAGCCCACCCCACCAAGCCCATGTATGCTGGGAAAGCTGGCAGCATCCCCCCTGGGTACGGGACTATGCTTACACCCTGGACGGCATAGGTTAAGCAGGGCCTGAGGGACTCAAAGTCCATACCCTAACCCTGTGGGGAGATATGGGATACGGCATACTAGCTGCACACAAAAGAGACGCTATCCTGCCTTTTTTATACTGTTAATTATTTTTATTCTTTTTATTTTTCAAGCGATGTAGTCCTGGACTTTCTTAAGGGAAGCAGCAATATGTCTAATTCACTCATGTTTCATATGTGCCTCCAGGGCATACACACCACCCCTCACCTTAACATTACCCAGCCTTTATACACATGCAACAATTGTTAGGACACCATAAGGCACCTTATATATTTAGGCTGTGTCCCTTACATATGCCGGTCTGCCCGCTGCAGACCAACACCGCCTATTATTTTTAAACACTTGTCCCCAACCTCCCTGACGCTGCTTCTTACTAATCAACTGTTGACACTACATTGTTAATGCAAAAGTTCATTCCTACCCCTAGCCTGTGTGATACTCCTAAGACACTCAGTTATCTTACTTAACATGCTACACGCCACGTCATAAATGCTCTGAGTTTTGTTCCAACATTGGTGTTATCCTCACATAGACATGCAAGCATAGCCTGTATACATTTACGCTTCTAAAAACAAAAACTGTGCCATTATTTTTATGCCATACTCGAGAAAACTTATGTTGTTAAAATGCCTGCATAAGCCGTTGTGGCTCTGTAAGATTTTTTGTTTCATCACGCATAATGAATATATACACACATACTGAAACACTCCACTGTACCTGATTGATTAATCTAAACCTGTTAATAACACCTGCCAATGTCCCAGACCCACCTGCTAAACACCCAGAGCCAACTGACTGAGGTGGACCGACCCAGAGACTGACTGTGCCCTTACAGGCCCAAATGTAGAGACTATGACAGACTACATGGCACCGTCTATACCAAAAGGCTGTCATTATTCACTCCCGTAACTCACTGCACAGAATATCTATAACCTTAGACGCAACCACTATATACTAATAAGCGACTCTACACTAGCAGGTTACAGTGAACAAACGAACTGTTTGCCATCGCATAGGTACAGGTGCACTAGCTAAATGGGGTCGCTAGCATTTTTACTGCATTCTAGGTATTATCTATGTTGCTGCTGATCTAGTTAACGCATGAACCAAGCTTGTTTGCAGGATACTCACATTTAAATTGATGTTTCAACGTTACATTAATTAAGCTTGATAACTAAGACATATATTACTGTCCACCTGTTTTCACAACTTAATGTTCTAAGCTTGTTTATAGAATATAAAATGAGGCTGATAATTCTAGGAGTTTTTGTAATTTGTTATGATGATCCTAACCTGTATAACCCCTGCAAGTCTCCCTCTCTTTATTCTGTACCACCATAACCACATGCCTCAATAAAAGAAAGATTGACAAATTTAAAAAAAAAAAAAAAAAGGCATTTAAAACGCTCATTACCACTACACTTGGTACAAGCTAGTGGAAAAATGATCCCACGTTAAGGTTCAAAATATGCCTTTTGAATTATCCTGGGATGTCTTCTTTAAGAAATGGTATGGCTTTATGGGGTAGTTGGATTATATAGCCTGCTAAAGTACTCTAAAATGGGAAATGGACACAGCAGAAAAAATTTAAGTTTGGGGAAAAAAATGGAATGGCTGTATCTCAAATGTGCCCCTTCCATGTCCACACATACCTGACAAAGGTACATACGGGGGTATTGCTGTACTCAGTCGACATAGCTGAGCAACATATTAAGTATCATACTGTCATAGCACACATACGATTTGCTAAATATACTGTGCAAACTCACTTTGTGTGTCAAAAAGGCGTGGGCCCACGCTGTGTAAAATGACACAGAGAACTGTGATTGGATGGATTTCAAGCCATCCAATCACAGTGCTCTGTGTAATTTTACAAGCGTGGGAAAATTCCAAAGAACTTTCCCACGCTTGTAAAATGACAGAGCACTGTGATTGGATGGCTTGAAATCCATCCAATCACAGTGCTCTGTGTCATTTTATACAGCGTGGGAAAGTTCTTTGGAATTTTCCCACGCTGTGTAAAATGACAAAGAGCACTCTGATTGGCTTAAACCCACCAATCAGAGTGTTCTTAGCCTAATTGCAGGGCGTGGCAAGGCTTTATAAGCCTTCCCCCGCCCCGCGGAGCTCAGTCTGCGCGGAGCCCTCCATGGGTGAAGATGGATTATTTTTTTGGCGCTTGGTTTTTTTTTCCGTCTGGTTTTTTATTTTATTTTTAGTTCGACGGGTATGATGGTTTTTTATTTGGCCTTTTTTGGGGCTGAAAAATGAAGATTTTATAAAAAATAAGACGTCGAATGGCAAGTTTAATTTTACTTTACAGGTTAGCAATTTTACTCCCCCTTCACTATTTTTTAGGGTGAGGGGGGTAGGTAGGGGCATTTTTATTTGTGTGGGGGGTGGGTGACTAGGGGCTTGGGGACCCCTAGTCACCTTGATGGGGGGAGGGGGGGGAAATTGACTTAGTGCCCCCACCCGCCGCCCAGCGGTGGGGGCGGGAGGACAGTAAGTCCCCCCCCCCTCATTACCATTATGGCCCCCACCCGCCGCCCAGGGGTGGGGGCCGGGGGGGCGCGGGTAGGATAGTAGGTCCCCCCCTTATTACCATTATGGGGGCCAATAGTTTTTTTTTTTACAGTGAGCAGCCACAGGCTGCTCACTGTTTAGTGGACATGCCCCTACTCGCGGTACAGCGAGTAGGGGCATTGGGGAGATTTTAATCTCCCTTGTGCTATTATGGGGGTCATATTGACCCCCATAGAGTGAGGGGGGACCTGGGGAGTTTAGGATGTGTTGGGGAGCACTGCTCCCTGCCGCTTCTGTCTTTACATATTACAAGGAGGGAACTGCACGCCGGTAGCTCCCTCCTTGTAATAAACCGAACAAACAAACGAACACTGATACTCAGTGTTAGTTTGTTCGTTTGATTTTTTCTATTAGTCAGTCTGTCTGACTAATGAATGAATAGGTGAAATTCCCGTTCGCATGTCCAGGTGTTTCACTGGGCATGTGCGGGAATCTCACACTCTGTCTAGTGTGGGTAAATGAAGTGTCCCACAGGGACTTCATCTACCCACACAAAGATGGCGGCGCCCTGAATATAGATCGGGGCAGAAAATAAAGCATAAAAAATAGGTAATGTGGGGGGCTTAGGGGCATTTGGGGGTGACTAGGGGGGATTCGGCATGACAGTGCCACTTTAAAGCCATATTTTCCCTCTAAAAAAAATGATGTGTAATGTGTGTTGGTGCAATAAATGACAGAGATGCAAATTGTGTTTGAACACAAACAGCAAAGAATGCAAAAATGGCTTGTGTCCTTAAGCATAAGACAAGCTTCTGAAGCTGTGCCCTTAAGGGGTTAAACCAGCAAACATACACAAACCAAAATAAAGAACAAAACATTATGTATTCAACAATGGTTTATAAACGTACTATTAACTTGGTCAGATTGCATTGTTGAGCATGCCTCTCAGCTGGGTGAATTTCCTCAGCATTCCCTCTCTGCTTCAGACCAGTCTACTAATGACAGAAACCAGACACTGGAGCCTGCTCTGCATTATCATACTGATCAGACCGCTTCACCTGGCTACATCCTGATGGGGAGAGGAAATCTTCCAACTGCACATGTGTTAATCTCTCAGGCATGTTTAATGCACTTTTTCAGCATTCCTAGGAATAGGACACTTATTGGTAAATAAAAAAATAAATAAAATAAATGTAACTGCTTGTTTCAGCTTGCGGGGCGAGGCAACTTGTCTCATTCAAAAAAAGATTTTCAATGAGACCGTTGTCTCAAAGTGATGCAGGGGTGCCCAAAAGGTAGATCCCCAGATGTTTAAAAATTACAACTACCATGATACTTTGTCATTATAAAGACATGCAAAGCATCATGGTAAGTATGATTCGGCAACATCTAGGGATCTACCTTTTGGGCACCCCTAGCTTAGGGAATGCGTGTGGTAGGTAAAGTTCTTCTTAGGGGATAAAATCTCAGTGAGGGAGAGGTAGAAAACAAAAAATAAAACAGAGACATGTTAAGCAGAGGCTTCAAGTTTATTTGCGATAAAATATTGCAACTTCCTTTTTTTCATTTTTTTATTTTCATTTTCTTAAAAATAACAAAAAGAAATGTGTTCGCTCAAGGAGTCACATTCACATCACATATAACACTGTTAGCAGTTCACAGTCAGACAATAAAACAGTGAGAATTAAATAAAAAAGCAACAAAATATATTACAAGAACCAATTAAAAATAAAACACAAAGAAATGAAAAACAACCCATAAAGCACTGGTTTAGTGTAAAGGTGGCAGTGATGTGCCACACTAACAATTCCAGCAGAACCGCAGGGCTCTGTAGGATGTGTTTCTTTGTTGGTTACATGTTCTTGCCGTGCAACATGGACAATGTGTAGTGATCCCGGTGCAGCAAAGACAGGCTAACCGTGGCCCCTTTCAGGGAGAGACAAAATAGCCAGCCCTGCATTACGTATTGCTTAGTGTGCCAACAATCAAAATACATTCCATTGGTAGTGGAAAATTTACAATGGTGATATGTCTAGTTCCAACAATTACAATATGTAATTGTCCAGAAATTGGTTTGGGGGATATGAAAGAGGACATGAGTGCAGTTGGGGGAGGATGGGGGGTATTTTAGCGTTGGATAGACTCGGAGACTGTCTTAGTGTTTGGTTTCTCCATGCAATTAGTTTATAGCAGCGTTTCAGTAACAGCATCTCAAAATAAAATGGAAAAAAATTATAAAAAAACTTGGAAAGGCCAGAATAGCAGAGAAGGTATGACTGCAGCAGTACATGGCTTTACTGGCCCAAGTGACATGTTCTATAAAGTTAAGTGTCTTCAAGGATAAAAATCAAGTATTGAATGCCTAACTCGCCTGTATAGGAAGAAGGAATTCCCCTTGAGATATGTACAATTTGCACAATAAAGGGAAAATGTTCTGTGTTAACGTTCATTACAGGATGGAAGCGCAAGCCTGGGAAATAGAGCAAAGGATTGAGTGGAAGTCTATATTCTTTGTGCCCAACTGAGAACTCCAACAATCCTCTACCAGACTAAGGTTCAGCAGTACCTGATTTCTACCATTTATTAGAGAAACGTTAAAGCAGGCAAGGCTGACAGAAAAACCTGAGAGGCAGAAGACTGACAAAGGGGATGCGGCTATTTTTTTTGCAGAAATAAGTTAAGCTAAGTATCTATATAAAAAAAAGTTACTAAAATGCAGTTTTAGTGTAAAAAAACAAAAAACAAATAATAA
The DNA here is from genome assembly GCF_036172605.1 of Pelobates fuscus. NCBI lineage: Eukaryota > Metazoa > Chordata > Amphibia > Anura > Pelobatidae > Pelobates > Pelobates fuscus. The sequence continues at coordinate 53,646,083 of NC_086323.1, forward strand.
TATGTATTTGGACAGTTATTGTCATATCAGGTGGGTGGGGGAGGGAAGAGTAATTAAGTAATAAGTTAGAACTTTGATTTTTTTACATTTTATAGAACATGGGTTTGGGGGACCTGTCTATGACTGGGACACTGGCACTATAGTGTTAGGAATACAGGTTTGTATTCCTAACGCCATAGTGTTCCTTTAAGACCTCATAATGTTTTGGAGGCAGGGTGCCAAATTCTGATCTAGTCAGTGGCACACTGCCACAAAATGGTGCATTTACTTTTGAAAATGCATTGAATACACTGCATTTTTAAGTTAAAACACGCTGTTTGGGATGATTTACAATAAATTCAAATGGATACCTTACAGCAAAGAGGAACATATGTATTTACAGAAGCAATGCAAGAAAAATACATTTTCTATTACATCAACCATTTAGCTACTTTAGATTCTACATTTTGGCCAGGGAATAAAGTTAAAAATGGCAACAGAATTCTGATGCTCATGTGTAAACTCTCAATTCGTGTTTTGAATTAACCTTTTTACTAGGAGCGTCTGCAGCATCTTTCTACACGCGTCTCAAGTTTTTATGTTGTGGTTCTCTGCCTGTCACTAGAGGTTTTGTAGTTAACAATGAGCCATAGAACGAGATATATAAACGTGTAGTGCGGCTACTAATTTTACAATGCCACAATTGCAAATGACAGTATCTCAGCAAAATAAAATAAAAATAATTATACATATACAAATTCTGCTGTAGTATCAAAATGCAGTGACATTCACATGGTTTGCTGGCTTTCTCTTTAAAAACTAAAATTTTATCCAAAGTAACAGACTATTTTACTTAAGGTGCCTTACAACACTTTTTTACATTAACAATTAAGATAGAAGGATGAACGATTCTTGTTAGGAATTAATTTTAAAAGACAGGCTATGATATATATCTAGATTTTTGAAATGCCTCCTTTTCACATCATAAATTAAAAAAATATATAGAAATTGGTATGTATCTGTATGATAAAAGGAGAGTCCGTGTACACATACAGAGAGGCTACTTGCCACAGAAAACTATACATTTTTTTGATTTAACCATCAAAGGGAATATGGCCATCCAGTTAAACTAACCTGCTCGTATCTGCTTATAAACCATAAAAAATAACAGACAATTGGATTACTGTATATATAAAAAAAAAAAAAATAACAGAAAATTGTATCTTTTATTTCACGCAGCGATGAATGTTTCAAGTTTGATTTTGGATTACTCTGTGTTGCGAATAGGCCTAAACTATTAAAAAGAGTGATCCAATTTAACCCAGGGGTGCCCAAAAGGTAGATCCCCAGATGTTTTAAAACTACAACTTCCATGATGCCTTGTCATTCTAAAGCAATCATGGGAGTTTGTAGTTCTACAACATCTAACCTTTTGGGCAACCGTGCTCTAAAGCATGGTTACGGATGGATGTATATTCAGTGTGTAGTACTGGACAATTAGACTAAAGGGTGTTACGTGCCACTTAAAGAAAATCCATGACATAAGATTTAGAGGTGAGGTGTGTACTTGGGCGGAAAGAGCCAATACATTATCCTTGAGCCCCAAGTGTATACTAAACCGGTCCATTGCTTGTGAGTGGCGTCTCACTGTCGCAAAGTGCCAAGTTCCCAACTTAGATAGACTGCACTTCAAAGACCAACTACTAGATTTGTACAAAAATGAGTTTTGTCCATAAAGACAAATCACCCGAATGAAAAGCCTTTTAACCCATACTAAAATTAATGTATCTGTCGGGGAAATAAATGGATACATTGATTTGCTTGGGTGTTGATTAAAAGGCTTTTGATTCGGACAAAACCTTTTTTTGCATATCTACCAACATCTACTGCCACAGAATATGTGGACTATTGAGAAAAGGAAGAATCTAAAGAAACATACAAGCCATGTTGAACAACCTCCCTCATTATGGGCAATTTATTAAAATTACTCCCCAATAGAGATGAATTCTTTAATGCAGGGCCGTCTTTACCGCGGGGCAAACGGGGCAGCTGCCCCGGGCCCAGTTACTCCTGGGGGCCCGAAGCAGCTGCACCGGGGGCCCCACTTGCCTCAAACATTTCTCCCACCGGCCAGGGCAGCCACACACTAAGGAGGCCCACCGGGTGGCCCATGCACTAAGGGCCACCCGGTGGGCTTCTGTCAGCAGGAGCCCGGTCTTGCGCTCTGGCGCTTTAAGAGCGCGACCGGGCCCTCTTGCTTTTCAGCAGCCGGCTGGGAGGAAGTGACGGCTGCGCGTCACTTCCTCCCATAAAGAGAGGAGCCGCGCGGGAGGAGGAAGAGGCAGAGCAGAGGGGGTCTGGGCCGAGCTAGCCAGACCCCAACTCCCAGCAGCTTCAGCCACCCTCTAAGGTAGAAAACTGGGGGGTGGGTTTTATAATGTAAATTTTGAGTGTGTGTGTATGTGTGCGTGTCAGTGTGCCTGTCAGTATGTCTGTCAGTATGTGTGTCAGTATGTCTGTCAGTATGTCTGTCAGTAAGTGTGTGTCAGTGTGTGTGTCAGTGTGTGTGTCAGTGTGCCTGTCAGTGTGCCTGTCAGTATGTCTGTCAGTAAGTCTGTGTCAGTGTGTCTGTCAGTGTGTCTGTCAGTAAGTGTGTGTCAGTGTGTGTGTCAGTGTGTGTGTCAGTGTGCCTGTCAGTGTGCCTGTCAGTGTGCCTGTCAGTATGTCTGTCAGTAAGTCTGTGTCAGTGTGTCTGTCAGTGTGTGTGTCAGTGTGTGTGTCAGTGTATGTGTCAGTATGTCTGTCAGTGTATGTCAGTATGTGTGTCAGTATGCCTGTCAGTGTGTCTGTCAGTATGTCTGTCAGTGTGTGTCAGTATGCCTGTCAGTATGTCTGTCAGTGTGTGTCCGTATGCCTGTCAGTGTATGTGTCAGTATGTCTGTCAGTGTGTGTCCGTATGCCTGTCAGTGTGTGTGTCGTATGTCTGTCAGTGTATGTGTCAGTGTGTGTCAGTATTCCTGTCAGTGTATGTGTCAGTGTGTCAGTATTCCTGTCAGTGTATGTGTCAGTATGTCTGTCAGTGTATGTGTCAGTGTCAGTATTTGTGTCAGTATGCCTGTCAGAATGTGTCAGTATGTCTGTCAGTGTGTGTGTCAGTATGTGGGTCTGTATGCCTGTCAGTGTGTGTGTCAGTATGTCTGTCAGTTTATGTGTCTGTGTAAGTATGTCTGTCTCTATGTGTCTGTATATCTGTGTGTGTATCTATATGTTGTCATTGTGTGTGTATCTGTATGAAGTCTGTGTGTGTATCTGTGTATCTGCCAGTGTGTCAGGTGTGTATATGTGTGTCTGTGTAACTGCATGTGTGTCAGTGTTTGAATCTTTGTGTATGTCAGGATGTGTATCGGTGTGTCTGTATGTGTGTCAGTGTGTATCTGTATGTTGTCTTTGTGTATTTCGCTGGTATGTGTGTCTGTGTATCGGAATTTGTGTCAGGTTGTGTATCTATGTGTCAGTGTGTCTATATCTACTTGTGTGTTTGTGTGTGTATATGTGCATACATCTCAAGATTCACACGCTAACACTACACACAAATACACCCCTGCATTCAAGCTTCAGCACTACATACAAATACACGTCTGTGTTAAACACCAACATTATATGTATACACACCCCTGCATTCAAAAACCAACACTAGATATAAATACATGCTTACATTTAAACGCCAACACCACATACAAAAACCTGTTTACATTGAAACATACAAAAACTGCTTAGTGTTAAATACAAACCTGCAAACATGGGTAAATGGTAGAGCCCCAGCTGTCAAGGCATTGCTGGAGTTGTACGACAGATGGGGATCTACCTTTTAAACATCCTTGCAATAGGGAGGCCCAAAAAAATATTCTTGCACCTCTCTACTTTAGGTTGCCACTGTATTAAGGGTGATAACATGAGTGCACGACAGGGGAGGGTGTACAGGGTCCAGGGGGCCCAAGCAAATGCTTTGCCCAGGGTCCAATCAATATTAAAGACGGCCCTGCTTTAATGACATGGAATATATCAATTACAACACATAACAAGCAGTGCTTGAAGTGTTTAGGCTTTGAAAAAGAAATGTGGCAGTTTGATGACCCTTTACGGCTCAAAATCGAAATTACATGTATGCAAATTTGCATTATATGTGGTTAGAATTTCTGACAAGCTAGCGTCAAACAGCTTTGGAGTTTGAAGACTTTGTTGCGTGTTGGCTTAAAAAAAAAAAGTTAATATAAAAACAGATATTAAAAATAAATACACATTTAAAAAAATAAATGCTGAAAGCTGGCCTGCACAATTCTTACACTAAATTGGGATAAAATGGTAAAAAAAAACACTTCCATTAATGCTGCGTTTATGCATACATTTTCAAAAATATTGCAACACTGTAAAATAAATAAAAAGAAAAATCAGGTGCTTAACGTAGCTCTTCAGATGCCTTGCAATAACATTCTGACGACTTCTGGACTACAGAAGACATGGGCAGCAGTAAGCCAAACGTTTCAGATGGCAGTGGGTTACAGAAGGTACGGGCGGCCGTTAACTAGAGAAGATTAGCTAATTTAATGCATGGTGCAGCATGCTGTATTAGAGAATGACACAGAAAGCATAGGAAAGGTAAATGCACTACGTTAGCACATCTTAAAAAGCAGGGAGAGCAAATTCTACAAACCCTAGAGTAGGTTTTACAGGATTGCTTTGGTAGACCTTTCTGTTCTCAGCCCGAAATACACGTTGACATTCTAATGTTTCAGTTTAGTTTGTTGTTCTGTAGAAGATTGCAATTTCTAGACTAAACACTTTTCTAATCATGAACTATGCTGTAGATTTTAGCTGTATTCTGACTGATCCAGAACCAAGCAGCCAATCAGAATATAGCTCTGAATACATCCCACCCCCTTCCAGCTCTACTGTTAATACATTGCATAACTTGCAACAGAAAATAAATTCTAACTGGTACTTTACTATAAATGAATGTGTCTCAGTGTGCTACTTCACATCGGATTGGGGTGCAACACAGCTCTTTAATAGTAAAAGCTTTTAATAGGGCTCTAATAGGGCTGATGGATTTCTCTTCAAATTATTTAAGCAATTTATTTCTGTATGGGGTTTTTGCAGGGAATAGGATATAAACAATGTCAACACATGTAAATTACCTAAGCCAGTGGTATCTCTCCTGCTGCTTTAGACAAACCACGTGACTCTGTGCCGGCTGTGACATGGGAGATTTAGTACCACAGCACCTGAAGTGTAACCGGTTGGCTACCAAAGTTTTACCCCTACACACAGAGAAGCCTTTTACTTTAGGTGTAAACTCCAGTTGTGGTTATATTCCAGTCCAGTCCAGTCCAGATGCAGCTTTTCAGAGCCTAACATTAACAGATTTGTATAACAAAAAACATTACCAAGTGAGTTTAAAAAAAAAAAAAAAAAAAAAAATGATATATATATATATATATATATATATATATATATGAATCAAGTATGTTTTCATAGCTAACGAAAAATAGAGAGTGGCTTACAAATTAACAAGCTATTTTCCATGACATGTCCTATTTGTAGTGGCACTGCTTAATGGTGCTCAGAACAATCACACTGCTTTGTGGAATTATCTAAAGCAACAACAACGAACTGGCACTGCAGTTATTCGAGGTCCACAATACCCATGATGCTCAACCATCATTAATGTCAACACTCTGAAGGTAGATGACAAGAGGATATATTTTCTTTAAATGTGAGTTTGCAAAAGCACCAACAAATATATAGAATAAAACCGATTTAGAAAAGATATTGTCCTGCTTGATAGTTTTTGAGTGGGTACATGCTTATTCACCTATTCTCACAATTACACATAAAAGCAGAGCATTAAGTTAAAAGTAACTGTATTTATACATCTGCTGACCATTTGGATGAACATCATACAAACTGTAGACCTCAAACATCTGTAGTACCAAGATTAGCCAACACTGGGTTAAGCCATAGAAAAAGCAATGTACTGAGACAGTGTAGCCAAGAAACATTCCTGGAAACTAATGACAAATAGTAGCAGATAAAGTAAAGGAACACTGAACTATAATTTATAAAAAAATAAAAAAGGGGGTGGGGAGGGGAGATAGGATGGGGTGAGGGCAGCATGGCCCAGAATATGTACAGTAAGACCAGTGTTTGTTTTAGATGTAGTTTTTTCACTGGCTACTGCAGACTTCTTGTATGACTCTTCCTTTACTAGAGAGGCATTTAGCACATTGCATATATTGCAGGATGTACAGCAGAGCAATGGGTCACGGGCCCCTCTGACAAAGGGGTTACATGAGGTATAAATAAACAAAAAATAAACAATAAAACATACTCAATATTTCTACAATACTGATGTCCAGTTCCTCCTCTTCAGGACTGCAACCACCCAGTTATTTCAGCACGCGCCTCCAACCTCCACTTTTAACTCCAATGGTGTGAATCTCGTGGGAACTCAACTGCAGTGCTCTTGTTATGACTTCAACTCCCATATTTTTCTGCAAGATTCTTAGTCCAAAAATATCTCTGGAACTGCAGTGGCGTCCCCACGAGGCATACCTATTCCAGTTTTGTTATTCTGCCTTTTGTTTTTATTTATTTCTATATATATATATTTATATTTATTTTTTTATTTCTACTCGTGCCCATTCCCAAAAACAGGACACCAGCTACCCACCCAAAGATACACAATGACAGTGCTTTTTTTTTTTTTTTTTTTTTAAACCACCATCCAAACCCCAGTTTCTAATAGATAGAAAAAGGGTGTGATCCAGCTTAAATTATGTCAGTTTTGGACCCAAACAAGAGAGAGAGGAAAAACCTCCACTTTAAAATAAAATAAATCAACCTGAGATGGAAAAAAACAAAACAGATATATATATATATTTATATAATCTATAAAATAAAATTGAATATATGTGCATAATACATATTCATTTACATATAAAATGCACATAACCAAACATTAATCAGGTGTCCGCATTAGAACTAGATTGCTGCTGGATAGCATTATTTGGCTACATTTCACAGCAAATAATTACTCTATCAGCAACCAGAGGCTAAAACCCCTTTTATTATCATTCCTTATGCAGAGGTTACTATCCCCAGCCATACTCATGTCAGTGCATTTCGTAGTGTGGGTGTGTCTGTGGGAGTTAAATAAAGATACATGCCTCCCAGGTATTTCAGCAGGACACTCGTTAGCTACCTCTGCACTACGTCGCTGATCTCCTGCACACAGGACAGTAAGTGATTGAGCACAGGGTTAGCACCCTGGGAACCAGCAGCGGCACTTCCCACCCCACTCCCAGCTGAAGACACTTGCAGCTCTTGCAAGCTGACCTCCAGCCTGCTAACAGCCTCCCGGAAGGCAAATTTGTTTCGTGTCTGAGGGATAGAGTCCACATATCCTGTGCAATAATCTAGAAGCTGGTGGCCAGTGTCCACAAGCTGACTGTTAGGTTGGGGTACTGAGAGGGCATTGGATAACAATCCAGCACATTGCAGAAGGGCCTCTTTGCTGATTTTCTCTGCAGGAACCCTTTCAGCTGGTTGCTTAGGCTTTCTCAGGGCCCCCCTACCACCTCCAGCTGCTCCATTTGATAGTTTTCCTGTTTGAACAACAGGGGGTGGTGGGGGTAGAAAAGGCCGAGATGGTTTGGCTGTCCTTTCAGGGCCATGTGATGTTGGTGCAGATGCGCTTGTATCCTCAGCAGATGGGGGAGGAAGAAGCCGCAGATTTGGTGGAGGGGGTGGGGCACACTTTGGCTTGAGTCGTCTGTGAGAAGGTTTGTCCCTCTCTGAACCTGCTGGTGCATGTTCCTGAAGCAGTTTGAAGGTGTGACCCAGGGAGTCCATGCCAACCAGCTGCACCTCTGCAGATGCATTCCTTGGCGAGGGGGAAATTAGGACGGGCACTTTATGGTTGTGTGCTGCAGAAGGGAAGGATGATGTAGCACCTGGTATATGTTTGTTTGGCGAGGACCTCTCATCAACAGTGGTTCGAAGTCCACCATTTCTCTCACTACCTCCAGTACGTGGAAGCATCTTAGGCTTTACTCTGTCCCTAGATGACTGAGGCAGCACGGCCTCTATTGCAGTCCTAGAGAGATCCTGCTGGTTTTCATCTGGCTGTGATGAAACAGACGTAGCACGGTCCACTTGGACCTTAGTCCGGTGGCAATTTCTGGGCAGTGTCATTGACATTCTATCCTGCTCTGATACAACAGGAGTCATAGAGGATGTGGAATTAGATCTAGGAAAAGGTTTGGGTTGCTCTTCACTGACCCCAGATTTTCCTGTTCGCAGTCCAAATGTTTTCTTGATGAGACGTGGTGTGAAGAAACCAGATATGCCAGTCCAACCCCCACTGACTGCTCCTACGGACTCTTCTCCTGAAAAGCTACGCTGAGATAGGCCTCTGTAACACTTGT